>NC_052353.1:39816998-40116998 GCF_009727055.1 Benincasa hispida
CCAACCTGACTCCATTCAAAATATGGCACATTCTTCTCATCTTCAAGGTTTGATGGCGTATCCGCCTCATCTTTAAATACTCAATGGCATATTTCCCTTATCTTCAAATTTTGATCAAGGAGTAACATAACAAGGCAAACCTTTCGAGGATCCTCCCTAGGGTGATCGAATGGGAAAGTTGTATGCCTTTGCGGGGCCCCTTCTCATGACGATCAGGATACACGAGCGGTGCTACAAAGTAGATCTTTTTGGGATCCACCTATTGTGATCGAATGGGAGAGTTGTAAGCCTTTGCGGGGCCCCTCTCATAACGATCAGGATACACGAGCGCACCAAAGACTGGTCGATGAGATTAATTTTTTTTTTTGTTGTACTCCTTTGGTTGCACCGTAACTCCTACAAAAAAAAAAATAGTAGGGGGGGCAAGTTAGTAAAAAAATAAATAAATAAAAAAAAGAGCAAAAAAAAAAAATTAAGAAACAAAAAAAAAACAAAAAGAAAAAAATATATATGAAAACAAAAAACAAGGAAGGGAAGCCCTATTTCCCCATCTTTCCTTCTTTCTCCCTTCTCGTCACTTACAGCTTCCTATTGCAATTCAAGGCTGATTTGCAATCTGAGTTCGATTGACAAAGGATGTAAAGAACATAAGATCGAAAGAGAATCACAATTCAAACTGCAAAGGACGTAAGAACGAAGGAGAGCATGCGTCTTGCCAGTATTTATATAGCTAAGTTCGATGGGATTTTTTCTACTGATCAGTTGAAATCTGATAAAATCACGGGTTACTCGAACTGAATACTATTTATTTTGTTGTGGAACTCCGATTCTTGGTAAAATTAGTTAAGAGTCAACAAAAAAGATCATGCTCGATTGGAGGGTGCCAGAATTAGGGGTCACGGTGGAGTTTTGAATCCCCAAATTCAACAGCGAGGAGTTTTGAGCTTAAGACTTGAGAGAATCTGGCATAAGCCAACAGTATGGAGAAGGAAATCTCGCTAAGGCTGGTATCATTAGCCACAAAGCAGATGGCTGCCTGAGATAAAAAAAATTATTAATAAAAATAATAATAATAATAATAATAAAAGGGAAGAATCTCGCTCGAAATCCTCTCGCTGGTGTCGCTCTCTCCCACAATCTCGCTCGAAATGCTCTCGCTGATCTCGTTCTCTCCCATGATCTCGCTCTCTTCCACAATCTCGCTCTCTCCACTCTCGCTCTCTCCCACTTTCTCGCTCANCTTCCAAGACTCCTAAAGCTGCACTCTTATAAGGCAGAAAACTTTTGAAGACACAAATACTTATCCAAGACTTCTACTTCAAGCTTCCAAGACTCTTGAAGCTGCACTCCTATAAGGCAGAAGACCTTTGAAGACACAAATACTCTTCCAAGACTTCTACTTCAAACTTCCAAGACTCCAGAAGCTGCACTCCTATAAGGCAGAAGACCTTTGAAGACACAAATACTCTTCCAAGACTTCTACTTCAAGCTGCCAAGACTCTTGAAGCTGCACTTCTATAAGGTGGAAGACCTTTGAAGACACAAATACTTATCCAAGACTTCTACTTCAAGCTTCCAAGACTCCTGAAGCTGCACTTCTATAAGGCAGGAGACCTTGGAAGACACAAATACTCTTCCAAGACTTCTACTTCAAGCTTCCAAGACTCCTAAAACTGCACTCCTATAAGGCAGAAGACCTTTGAAGATACAAATACTCTTCCAAGACTTCTACTTCAAGCTTCCAAGACTCCTGAAGCTGCACTCCTATAAGACAGAAGACCTTTGAAGACACAAATACTCTTCCAAGACTTCTATTCCAAGCTTCCAAGACTTCTACTTCAAGAACGTTCAAAGCTTTCCTTCTCCAAGTCAAGCATATTCACCCAACTGAGAGAGAATTAGAGGATCAAATATTAGAGATCGAACCACATCGCATCAAGAGATCGAACCACATCGCATCAAATCAACTCCAACATCAACACCAACTCAAGTTCAACTCCACGAAACATGTTTCTTCGAAAACCTCGTGCGAACAGTTGTCTCCTAAAAAACCCCCTTTTTGTAGTCAAATTAGTCTCTTGTGGCAATTTGTGTAAATGAATTCACCTACCCATTTCTGTTTTCTTCTTTTTCGTTATAAACACAGAACCAATCCTTGCCAAACTGTCTTTGGCTTGGCCTTGCTTCAACCACCTCTTAAAGCACGATGGCCAACGCAGTAGGACGATGCTCGAATGCTCTCAGAGAGAATATAATAATTAGCATAGCAATCAATCTAGTTAAAAGTAATTATTGTTGTCATCTTTATTTCAACATGCATGTATCTGAACTTGGTCGTCAAATAGGCGTTTGGTCTTGGATTTTTTGCAAAATATTAGAAGTACAATTGTCTCACATCAGAAAGGTTCAAGAAAGTCATGAGCTTCAAATACTATAAAAGGAGTCCATGTCATTGGTTTCAAAGCATCATAGTTAGAAACATTTTAAGCTTAGGTGTGCTAATTTTAGTTAAAGTTTCTTTATGTATTCCCTAGTTTGAGAGTACGATTAAAGAGTGTGAGTAGTAAAACTTTGAAAAAATGTTATTGTAGTGTGATCCGTGAGAGAGAATTATTTTGTATAATTTTAACAATTTTTTACATACTGACTTTCTTTATGATGGGTCGTGGTTTTTCTCTAAGTTTGGAGTTTTCCACACAAATTCTTGTGTTTTTTTAGTTTTACTATTTTCTTTTTATTTCTCTATTATTTTTTTTTCTGCTTATTCCTATTATAGAAATGGGAGTTTTTTTTTTCATCAAGTGGTATCAGAGCTTTAAATTTGTAGTTTCTTGAAATGGACTATGGTGCTTGTGAATAGTGTGAGTTGTTCACTATTTATTCTTTTGCTAGGAAGTGAAGCAGATATGTCAAGCTTTATGAGTCCAGTAAAGTTGGGTGTGGAGAAATTTAATGGAAAGATCAACTTCAGCTTGTGGTAAATACAAGTCAAGGATGTGCTGATACAATCTGAGTCACACAAGGTCTTGTAGGGAGGACCAAACTGAAGGATCTCTTATTCAAGAGAACTAGTGAGTAGAAGCAAGATCTTTCCAAGCTCATTGTGAAAGAATAAATGCATTCACAAACATACAAGAACAGTTATGCATTATAGAGAAAATTACAGCATGTTTTCTTACTAAAACAAAGGGAATCAAGAGATTTGAAGAACTCTTCTTCACGTATTCCCTCGATCTACACTGATCAAGCATCCTAGCGAAGTCTCAACGATAATGAACACAAAGAAAATGAGGAGCAATGGTTTGGAAAAATCTCGTTCTCGTTGCAATCGTCTAGCAAAATCTCGCTCTCGCTACAATCACGAACTGTCTGATCCTTGAACGACAGCCCACGACACTACCACTCGGTAACCTTAGTATTCTCAGAGTGAGAATCCAGAAGGTGTGGGCTCCGTGTGAATTTGGTAGAGAGAAGGAGGATATACTATCAAGCTACACGATCGATTAAGTGGGAGAAAGGATTAGTCTATCGTATAGACAGTGGGAACTCGATCGTATAGTAATCTCTCGCTCTCGTGAGCAATCATCTAGCCAATCGTCTAGCAATCTATCGCTCTCATGAGCAATCGTCTAGCAATGTCTCACTCTCATCTAGCAATCTCTCGCTCTTTTGAGCAATCGTCTAGCAATCTCGCACTCGACCGTTTAGTCTCTCGTGAGCGATCGATGAGTAATGCTAGAATGAAGCAATCATTCAAAAAATGAAAACTCTTTTCATTTTATTCTTCGATTATTAAAAAACTGAAATTAACCTCCTACTTGCACGGTTAATGGAGAAAATAAATAACCAACTAAAACAATTGTCTCATAATTGTTTTTATTATAAATGAATATAATAACTAACTTATCATATTCTATTTATAACCTATAGTTTTAATATCACATCATATGTAATATTTAAACGATAGTTTTTTTTTCTCTCTTTTTTTTTTTAAAAATATAAATCATATTTATATCAAATCCTCCAATTAATGTATCTAATACATCAAATCAATTATATCACATCTAATTGAATCAATTTAATTTATCATATACAATCAGATTCCCTCTTGTTAATTTGAACACTTCAAACTAACCCAAAAACTGATTCTCAACTTGAATCCATTAAGCTACCAAGGGGACCTTATGGACCTGTCGCTTGAAGCTCCAACGATACGTGAATAAGTGGTTAATTTCTTTAATCACGATATCTACCATCCGGTAACTACCGGACACTCCACTAAAGAGCGACAGCTGCACTCTTCGCACTACAAATATATTTTTGTGCCCATTGGATATAACCAATCAATAGTACAATAACCCTTCACAGATCGCTCGTAAGTACAACTGGGCTAATTTACCATTTTTCCCCTTTAATTGTTGGGATTGGTGTCCTAATTCTCCAAGAGTCTCATAGTTTATAAATTTTGTACACATTGTTATTAATAAAATAATAGTTATTTTATTTGCATTTACTCATATCCAATAAACAAAGATCCATGGTTATTGTATGTAAACTTAAGCATGTATATGAGATATACAAGTAGATCATGCCTTAAGTAATAACCTAAAAGGTTTGTATATATAGATTAAGGAGGGATACCTTATCCTGGTGACACTATGGATACGACCCGCTTTGTAGAGGTTTACAATTATTGTGAACTACTATAGATGGTATGATCCTGACTATTCATGTGGAGACATGCGAGCGGGGGTGTCCTATACAAAGAGTTTGTATAAGACCAAACCACGAGATGACTAGTCTCTTTATATAACGCCATTGATACTTGAGACTTACATCTCATTAAAACGACCATAGATGGCATGACCTTAATCCTGAGTGTTCTGGGAAATCCTACCTTTGAGAGCAATCCTTTGATTTGTATGGTTGAGAGTGGCCAGATTGCCAACTCAACAAGCTTACCTTTTTGGGGATTTATCTGATTGGGGATTTGGGAACTCAGTTACACAAGACAAAATTCACTCCTTTCTCGAAGCATAGGTAAGTAGATAGATTGCTCCCTTAAGAGCTGATTCCGGGCCTTGAACATAGGGGCCACATCCTCTCTTTGGAAGAAAGGACCTAGTCATAGTAGGACTATGACTTATTGTTCATTAGAAGAGTCAATGGTACTTAAGGAGTTAGATGTAACTACAGGGGAAAAATGGTAAATTGGCCAGTTGTACTTACGAGCGATCTGTGAAGGGTTATCACACTATTGATTGGTTGATATGAACATAGAAATATATCTGTAGTGAGGAGAGTGCAACTGTCAGTCTTTAGTGGAGTGCTCAGCAGTTAACGAATGGTGGATCTCGTGACTAAAGAGTTTAGTCAGTTATTTATGTACCATTGGAACTTCAAGTTATAGGTCTATAAGGTCCCCTTGGTAGCTCAATGGATTCAAGTTGAGAATCAGTTCTTGGAGTTAGTTTGAAGTGTTCAAATTAACAAGAGGAAATTCAATTATATATGATATAATTAGTGTGATGTATGAGATCTGTCTCTTATACACATCTAGATGTGTATAAGAGACAGGGCTAAATGATTGTGGAGCATTGACTATACGATAGTCTTTCAGATGATCGTAGTTAAATGATCGCGTGGCTAAGTCTATACGATAGGCTGCCATTTACTACACGATCGAGCACCTCGTCTATACGATAGGCGCTTCTTATCTCCCACTTGCTCGATCGCCTACACGATCATCGTCCTCTAGTTTCTTCCTCAAGCCAAGTTCATACAGAGCCCACAAGTTATGGATTCTCACACTGAGAATACCAAGGTAACCATTTTGGTAGTGTCTTCACTCAACTCGATTGGTTTCGAGGAGCCATTGGTCGTTCGTTGTGTTTGTATTGTTGCTGGTGTTGTACCATTCATTGGGTTCGAGCGTTGCTGTTCGTGGATGCTTGGAGATTGATCAAGGGAGTTTGAAGAATGGTTCTTCAAAGGTACGCATACTCTATCCCTTGATTCTATCGTTTAGCATACTGTAATTTCGTGTTGTGCATGACCTGTTAGTTTCCATTCTTGTACTGTAATTATTTATGTTCAATTTCCTTTAGCAGTTACATCTATCTCCTTAAGTACCACTAATTCCTCTAATGAATAATACATCATAGTCTTACTATGAGTGAACACTTCTCAGGCCATGAGAAAGTGTGTTGCGCCACTCGTTCAAGCCTCGGAATCAACCCTTAAAGGAACAATCTATCTACTTACCCTTGCTTCGGGGAAGGAGTGAATTCCATCTTGTTTAGTTGAGTTCCCTGCTCCCCAATCAGACAAATCCCCAAAGTGGTAGGTTTAAGTCGGTAATCTAGCCACTCGCACCCATGCAAATCAAAGGACCGCCCTTATAGGTAAGAGTTCCCAACTCACTTAGGATTAATGTCATGTTACCTATAGTCATCCTAGTGAAATTGAAGTCTCTATCATGAACGACGTTATATAATGAGATTAAACATTTCGTGGTCCGGTCTTATACAAACTTCTTTGTATAGGACACCTCCGCTCGCATGTCCCCGCATGAATGATCAGGATCAGACCATCTGTAGCACTTTACAACACTTGTAACATCTACAAAGCGGGTCGTATCTGTAGTGTCACCAAGATAAGGTTTCCCTCTTTTATCTATATACTACAGACCATTTAGGTTATCAGTTAAGGCATGATCCACTTGTATGTCTCCACATACATGCTTAAGTTACAACGAAAACCAGGGATCTTAGTTTATTGGTTTATGGTTAATGCAACTAAAATATCTCATATTTCATAGACAACAGTGAAGAAAATATCTCATATTATTACATCACAAATATTTGATCATACACTTGGTTACAAACTAAAGGACCCTAGGAGATTTAGGGCATAAATCCCAACAATCTCCCACTTATCTTAAAGTGAGTGGGTGTTACAAGATTAAAACGAGTACAAAACAATAAACTAGGGCAATAAGGCCAAGTACAAAATCTCCCACTTGCCCTAGTCTAGCCGCGGACGGCCCCGTAGACCCATACTCTGTAGATGACCTTAAAAAACTATAGCCGTGAGAGCATTCGTAAACAGGTCAGCAACTTCGTGCTTCAAAGCTATCTTCGTGACTATCACGTCTCCTCGATGCACAATCTCGCGGATGAGATGATACTTCTACTCTATATGTTTGTCGCACTTGTGACTCCTAGGCTCCTTGGAGTTCGCCACAGCACCATTATTATCACAATAAAGGGTGATGGGCCTAGACATGTTTGGAAACAACTCCAAATCAGTCAGGAAACTTCCTGAACCCAAACGACCTCCTTAAGTAGCTTCACAATCCGTTACATACTCGGCCTCCATCGTGGAGTCAGCGATGGTAGACCTGCAGTGCTTCACCATACTATAACCCCTCCGTTAAGAGTGAACACTGATCTTGTAGCGGATTTCCAAGAATCCTTATCAGTTTTGAAAACCAGAGTCCGTGTATCCAGTAAGGATCAAATCCTTAGATGCGTACATGAGCATGTAGTCCCTCATTCTTTGAAGATACTTGAGGGATTGTTCTTGATGGCAATCCAGTGACCCTGTTCCTTAGGAGTAGACTGATATCTACTGACTATCCCCACAATGTAGCAGATGTCAGGTCTAGTACATAACATCGCATACATCAAACTGCCAATGAAAGATACATAGGGGACCCATCTCATTTACTCAACCTCTTGAGGTGTCTTAGGACACTGTTCCTTAGACAATGTAACTCTATGTCGAAAAGGCAGTAGGCCCCTTTTGAAGTTCTGCATCGAGTACTTGATCAACATCTTGTCAATGTACAATGCCTGAGACAGTGCTAGCACTTTGTTCTTTCGATCCCAAAAGATTTGAATACCAAGAACAAACTGAGCCTCTCCTAAATCTTTCATTTGGAATTGAGTCACTAGCCAGTTCTTAACTGAAGTCAGTAAACCTACAACACTCCCATTGAGTAGGATATCGTCTATATATTGTTGGGTTTAATGTCCTATAAACTCGTATTTTGTAAATCATTAAACATATTCTATTTCCAATAAAGACGTTATTGAGGTTATTCAGTAAAAGGTGTTACTGAATATGTAAGTTGCGAATATATAACCTAAATCCAATAAACTAAGATCCTTGGCTATAACATGAATACTCGAACTATATGTAGAGGCATATCATAGGATCAAGTTCAAGTATATAGCCAAAATTGTCTATAGTATAAGGATAGGGCTGGATACCTTAACCTGGGGACATTATGGACACAACCCACTTTGTATTAAGTACAAACGATGAGATCCTAAATCGTTCGTGTAGAGACATGTGAGTGGGGGCGTCCTATGCAATGAGTTTGCATAAGACAGGACCGCGAAATTAGTCACTTTCTCTTTATAACACCATTTACTGAAGAAATTAACTATTTCACAAGATGACCTAGGTAACTCGATCTTAATCCTGAGCTAACTATGAACTCCTGTTATATGAGATTATCCTTTGATCTGCATGGGTGAGAGTGGCCAGACATCGCCGACTCAACAAGCCTACCATTTTGGGGATAAGATCAGATAGATAGCTGGGGACATAGTCTCACAAGACGGAATTCGCTCCTACCCATTTCAGGGATAGTAGAGAGGTTGTTCCCTTAAGTACTAACTCCAGGACTTGAACAAGGGGCCCCACCCTCTCCTTGGCCCGAGAGGGACTTAGGTTTGATGGTTGGACCACAAACCGATTGTTCATTAGAGGATTAGTGGAACTTAAGAAACAAGAAGTACTATAGGGGTAAAACGGACATTTGACCCGGCTATAGCTATGAACAACCTGTGAAGGATTGACTTACTGAACATGGTTATATCAAGTGGACGGAAATATATCTACGGTGAGGGGAGTGCAGCTACTGGGTTATAGTGGAGTGTCCCGGTAGTTAACGAATGTTGGTTAGCTTAGTTAATGAGAATTGTCGCCTAACCTCGAATCGTTGGAGCCCACGATATGTAGGTCCATTAAGTCCCCCTACTAGCTCATATCGGAATAAAGCCTAGCACAATAAGATAGGAAACTTTGAATCGTTCAAAATCGGGAAAGGGTATTATCGTCAATTGTGTTTGACACAATACTTTAATTATGAATTAAATTATTAAATGAGAGATAAATTATTTAAAAGTATTTTAAATACTATATACATGAATAAGGATTCATATATAATGGATTGCACAAGGTTAGAATGATTAATTGGATTAATCATATGAAATTAATTGGAAAAGTTTCAAATTAATTACCAAAAATTAATTTCAATTTAGAATTAAAATTCAAATTCAAATGCAAGCTAAAATCAGATTTTGGATCAAGGATAGTGGATTTTGTTGGAATTCCACTTATGCATGGTGATTCAAAGTGGAAAAACAACTCATCCATGCACTCTTGCATGTAATGTTACATGAACACCTAGAATCCACTATTTCTTGCATCTCCACCATGTGTCTTGCATCTTGAGGCTTCTTGATGCATGGATTCACTCTATAAGTAGAGGTAGAATCAGATTGAGAGCTGAGGACAACCATTTTTCATACTGTTATGCTGCTGGAATTTGGTCTCAAACTCACCTACCTTCATATATCTCTCTAGAGCTTGAACCTTCATGCATCCCTTTCCCATTCCCTATCTCTATAGACTCCCACAAGTCGTTCTTGGCCCGGAGAATAGTAGGGAAGACACTAGAGGTGATCCACCGTTCGTGAGCAAAGGAATCAAAGGGAGTTGCTAAATTGGTCTCCAAAAAGGTTGTTACAAATTCTGCTCTCTGTTTATGATATTTGGATAGCATGCTTTCATTTTCTAAAATTGATGTAGTTAAGTGCCTCCGATCCTAAAATTGCTTGTGCATGTGTTATATGAACACCTTCACATATAACACTAGGAAAACTACTGAACTGTTGATGATTTTCTTGTAGATACAAGGCTCATCAATGTTTTGGTCAAAGCCGTAAGATTTGATCGTAGTATCAAACTTTATGTTCCAAGATCGAGATTCCTATTTCAGCCCATAAATGGACCGATTCAGTTTGCAAACTTTTGCTCTTGACCTTGGGCGATAAATCCCTTGGGCTGCACTATATAAGTGGTCTCCTCAAGATTATCATTCAAAAAGGTAGTCTTGACATCCATTTGCCATATCTCATAGTCATAATATGAGACAATGGATAGGAGGATGCAGATAGACTTCAACATGGCAATAGGCGAGAAAGTCTCCTCATAGTCAACTCCCTCCACCTGGGTATAACCTTTTGCCACAAGTCTAGCCTAGAAGGTTTGCACCTTTCCACCAGCACCCTGTTTCCTCTGGTAGATTCATTTACAACCTATAGGTTTAACCCCATTAGGTTGATCTACAAGATCCCATTTTGAGTTGAAGTACATAGACTCTATTTCGAGATCCATGGCTTTGACCCATTCATCCTGGTCAACATCCTCCATTTTCTTCTTGTAAGACAATGGATCCTTAACCTCGCCATTGGCTACCATAGCCAGGATTTCAGTGAAACTCATATAGCGAACAGGTGGGTTTGCAACCCTCTTACTACATCAAGGTTCCCTCAACTCTTGAGGTGGATTTGACCTACTAGATAAATTTTCATGAAAAACTCTTGTTGATGTAGTAGGTCCTTCATTAACTCTTGTTGAAACTTCAGTAGTTTCGTGCTTCCTCATATGATCCTCCTCTAGAAAGGTAGCATTTATCGATACAAACAACTTGTTTTCCTTAGGATTATAAAAGTAACCCCCCTGTGTCCCTTTGGGGTAGCCTACAAATAGGCACAGCCTCGAACGTGGTTCTAGTTTCTTAGGATTAGCCTCAAACACATGTGCTGGGCAACCTCAGTTGCAAAAGTGATGCAAAGTAGCTTTACGCTCCTTCCACAACTCCGAAGGTGTTCTTGAAACACTCTTAGAAGGAGCACAGTTGAGGATATAAGTTGCAGTCTCCACTGCAAAACCCTAAAACGAGTTCGGTAAGGAAGCGTAACTCATCATTGACCTAACCATGTCCAACAGGGTTCTGTTTCTCCTCTTCGATATACCATTCTGCTAAGGCGTACCAGGTGCTAAGAGTTGGGAAACGATTCCATGTTCTATGATATAGTTCTAGAACTCGGAATCCAAAAACTCCCCACCCCGATCTGATCGAAGTGTTTTAATCCGTTTATCCAATGTGTTTTCAACTTTAGCCTTGAAATCTTTGAACTTTTCAAAGGATTCTAACATTTTTTGCATCAAATAAACATATCCATACCGGGATTAATCATCAATAAAAGTGATGAAATACTCATAGCCTCCCCTAGCTTGCACATTTATCGGACCATAAAGGTCTGGATGCACTAACTCTAGAGGCTCTTTGGCTCGATAACCTTTTCTAGTAAAAGGTCTTTTAGTCGTCTTGCCTTCAAGACATGACTTGCACATAAGTAAAGAATTTTCCTCTAACTCGCTTAGAAGTCCATTCTTCACCAACCTCTCAATCCTATTGAGATTGATGTGTCCTAATCGAAAGTGCCAAAGTTGGGAATTTTCCTTAGGAGAAACCTTAATTCATTTATTTTGTTACGACAGTTTTAAACATCTCTATGTTATGGAGGGAATTTGTTGCTAACAGCCTTAGCACATACAAATTATTTTCCAGTTTTGCTGCATAAATCTCAATACCATCTTTCAGAATAAACACTTTATTCACCGAAAAGTTGAGAGTATATTTACATTCAATCAAACACTTTACAGAAATTATGTTCCGTTTTAACTCGAGAACAACATATACATCATTCAAAATGATAAATTTATTTTGTAAAGTCAACTGAAGCCCTCCCACTACCACAACTGAGACAACGTGCCTGGTGCCTACTCGCATCGTCATCTCACTAGCCTCAAGCTGCCGCCGGGATCTAATCCCCTGAAAAGAAGAATAAACATGATTAGTGGCCCCAGAGTCTATAATCTAGGAAAAATCATCATTCTCCACTAAACTAGTTTCCAAAACTAGTAAATCATATTTACCTTGTTTTGCCTTGGCTTTAGCATTATTCTTCTCCTTCAACTAGCAGGACAATTTTGCTTCCAGTGCCCATCCTGGTTGCAATGAAAACATTTTTCTTTCTTAACCGGCGTTGGGTCGCCTACCTCGCTGTGCAGCAGGTTATGGGTTAGCAGGTGCCTTCCCTTTTTCCCTTACTATCCTTCTTCTTCTTCAACTTAATAATGTTAGAAGTAGAAGGTGCAGACTTAGTTCCTGAAGTCAAACCTCGACGAAACCTCTTAGATAATGAAGTAACATTTGCCTCACTAACCTTTTTCTCCTTGCTTTTCAGCAAGGATTAGAATGTCTCCAACTCGTTAAAGAGAGTTGTAAGGGTATAATCAACTTTATTCAGCACAACATTGCAGAAAAAATGTAGGAAGCTTTCTAGCAACGTGTATAGAATAAAGCTAACTTGGCTACCCTCATCGATGCGGGCCCCATTCATCCCTCCACATTGAAGTGGACCATCATGTTCTCGAGCAGATGTACAATTCTCCATTTTGGAGTTTGATGCATAAAATTGTGATGCGATGGTATGTGTTATGCGATGATCATGCAAGTTTTCCTAACAAGGCCCAAGTATAAGCCTTCTTAGGTTTCTTGGTAAGTCAAGGGTCGAACACAAGGACTACATAGTAGATATGCGACAGACTCTTTGATTCTATTGCGGTGGTAAAAATAATTGAAGTGGATAGTGTTTTTTTTTAGATTTTTCCTATGCGACGGAGTTGAATGCGGAGGGATGAAAGCATAGAGTTACAACAAGTATGCGATGAAAGGATTGAGAAGGGTTTAGCTAACATTTCCTAAGATTACACAAATATCAGTACTACATTTCTCAATGTAGAATGCAACAATTCCTATTTCTAGGATGCATGTGATGCATATGCGAAAATGTCGTTAAACTTATTTCTAAGTTTCTATTCTTGCTTATGCGATCTAATCCAACTCTCCCAAGCATAGCTTCTATCTTTAGACTATTTTCTCAAGTACGTCCAAAGGGTGAATGATGCATACATAAGACAAGATGATCGCATAAAATGTAAATCTTAAGTCATGCTAGTTAAGTGCTTCTCAACCCATTCAGAAATTTAGCTACTTATGCATGGTATGGAGAGATTGAACATAGATTGAAATGAAGTTTCCATTTTCTGCAAATAAAGTACTGAATAAAAAATAACAAATGGATTTGAGAGATAACAAGCCCGGTAAGCAATGTCTTGCTTCCCGTGGCCTTTTACACTGCTCTTTATCACTTCAACTCTGATCTAGTTGTGGATTCTTGCTTTTGCAAGGGTTGACTCTCTCTCCTTTATATTTCTTTCCGGTAGTCTCTCAATCTGTCTGAGAGTGATTTCTCTTGGCTTTTTTCTCATCTCCTTGCTCTCGACGTCCTCTATGTATATGTATAAGTATGTGTGGGAATGGACTAACTCACTCACTCCCTTTTCTCTCTGGGGGCCTTCGGTATTTATAGATTTCAAGGTAAAGCAGCTTTTCTTTCAATGATTGCAATGATGGGCGGCATTAACTTCCCTATTCTGTTGCACCGTTTAAAAATCACTGAAAGTTCAATGTACTTGCTACAGTGTGGCTTTTAACGGCTTGTCAACTAAATTCAGAATCGACCGTTATCAGCTTTACATCCCATCATGATTTATTATGTTGTCGCCTTGATGCGAGCTATTTATGCGATCACCTTTTCAAGAAAACTTCTCACAATCGCACGACTTGCGATCGCAACTTCCAGCGCGCTGCTGCATTATGCCTTTGGATCACAATTTCTTATGCGCTATCGCATTGTACCTGCACAAAATAGGTAAATTAACTGCTTTTGTGTGATGAGCACTCGCGATCGTAATTCTTTTCAGTTTAGCGCTTTCGGACATGATATTGCCTATTTTACCATCGCATTGTCTCATTATTTTACTTATTTGAGCTGTAATGACTTGTATTTCTATCAGTTATCACACCCCTAAATTTAAAAAAATACTTGTCCTCAAGCATAACCTAAAGATTTTCTTTAAAAAGTCAACTGCCTTTACCCTACCTAGACTTCTCAAGGTGTCTTATTCAATTTTCATTAACCAATGCCTTCTTAATTTCTATCCTGATCTCTTCCTAAAATATTTTTAATCTTTAAGGATCGCAAGTTTAACCTTAAAAAAAAAACTTTACTCGTTTCCAAGACATTGCATGATTTATTTCAAACTCTATCCAACCAGGGTGTTTAAGTGATTTTGACCCTTATGCGATTTAGATATTCGTTTTATGATTTTGTGCTGATCCGAGTCCCAACCTTCGTTTTGGCTTGCCCCCATGGGTGTCATGCAGACATCCAATTACGAGCAAGGCATACTTTATCAGTCAAAACTCATGCCCATCTCTTTATTTGGCAGCGGAGTTGCGATCACTTGGTTTATACGTTGATCACGATTCCCACGTTCGTTTTGGCTTGCCCCCACGGGTGTCATGCGGGCATCCAACTACGAGCAGGATTCGATCTCAATGTGGTATAATATTTTTTTCTTTTTCTTTTCTTTTCTTATTTTCTTATTTTTATTCTTTTTTTTTTATTTTTTTCGATTTCTAAAAGTAACAAGATTGAAAATAATATTATTAGCACCCCGAAATTTACACACAACAATGTCCTTATTGCTGAGAAACGAAATAACTCATGCAATGGACTTAGGAAATCTCATAAAAATAGTTTTGAAGGAAAGCTGGTAGACCGCCAAATTTTAGAAATGTTTAATGAATTGGTTGTCCTGAAATTAATTTGACTCTAGTACATGTGGTAAGAAATAAAGGCATGAATTTCATCATTGAAGTCATAATTGGTATGGGGAGAATGCAGTGATTAAATAAAGTAATAAAAAATTCAAGATTAAGTCAAACTAAAGAGGATGCGATAGTAGAATTTAGCAATAATAAATTGTAATGCGAGAAGTGTAAAATTAAAATAAGACGAGGCAATGAAAGATACAACCCCCAAATTTGCTTTGTCGCCCGCATTATTTTTTATCGCATCCTTTCCTGCAGTGGGCTGATTCCTTGATTGCGATGGGCTGATCGAACTGGTCGCGTGTTTGAGGTTATCGCATTGCTCCATCGCAATCGTTTACTACGGCTAATGATAAATATCAAGAGGCTAAAAGGTATGAAAGACAGAGTTGGCAGTTATAAAGAGTAGTAATGATGCAAAAATTAAGATAGATTCATGAAAGAAAAATAACAAAAGGATACTAAAAAAAAGGATATACTTCGTCCTTGATGAATGTGTGTCACTTATCAATGCAGGGACTACATGTTTCTTCTTCATTCTGGCTTCCTCAGGTCCACGAAGGTTTTCCCTCCTTTTCTTGATCCTCTGCTGCGGTCATAATCTGATTATAGCTTCTGATATCTGCACGCGTTCCTCTGATTGCTCTACTATATTGCTTCAGAATACTGAACAGCGCAGTTTCTTTTTCTTCTGGTAACTCAGAGGGTTTCTGTATTTTCCTTTCTTCATTGTTCATTATTATTGCATGGTAGATTTCTAAGGATGTTGTCGCATCCTTTCTTTCTTCATTTTTCTCCTTGGCTTCCCCATCTTCAACGCAAGTGTGTTTTTTGTCGAAATCCGATAAGCCTTCATCTTCTGGGATCTTGATCGCCTCAAACCTGAACTTCTTTCCATTGATGCTCATTGTGATCTCTTCTTTGTGCACGTCCATTTGAGCATGACAAGTAGACAATAATGGTCATCCCAATATGATTGGCATATCTTTATCCGCTTCATAGTCTAGAATGATGAAGTCTGCAAGTAGAATGAATTTATCGATTGTGACCAAGACATCCTTTAATTTTCCTTCCAGGTATACCAGGGACCTATCTACAAGTTGGAAAGTCACCGTCATAGGTGTCAGCTAACCTATATTCAATTGTTTGAAGATTGAAAGGGGCATTAAGTTGATGCTTGCCCCAAGATCACATAATGCTTGATCAATGCAGATCCCTTCTATTGACTCTTGTGTTAATGCCACCGTGGCGAATTTTCCTGTGCATCTCTTCTTCGAAACAATATCTTTTAAAGACATGGCCTACATCGGCATCTGCTCTATCGCTTCTGTAAATGGAATATTTATGTGTAGCTGTTTCAATATTTCCAGGAAGCAATGATACTGACCTTCATCATTTTGCTTCTTTTTCAGTCTTTGAGGGAATGAAGGTAGCTGTACTTTTGCTGTTCCATGGTCTGGAGGCTTACCGGTGGTCGTATCCAGGTTCTTCAAGTTCCATAACCTCAAGCTCCTTTGACTCAGTTTGCCTCAACGGCTTCTTTGGTTCCATCGCATTTGAATTGGACTTGCTAGGCTTCTTCCTAACTTCCACTATCGACTTTTCGCTTCTCAGGATGATTGCTAGACATTACTCTTTCCCTGTATTCCCCGAGTTGCATGGGAGATCAGTTGAGCTCGGTAGTGTTCTTTGTGGTTTATTTTTCAGCTCTCCCGCAATCTGTCCTATTTGGATTTCCAAGTTACAGATGGAAGTGACCTAGTTCTGGAGGACCATCTCATTCTTTTTAATGTACTGTTTTAACAGGTTCTCCAGAGAGGATGGTGGTGGTGTTTGAGAGCTGCTGGCTTGCTGTTGCTTTTGATCGTTAGTTCTTTGGAAAAATCTTGGCGGTCCTTCTTTTTGTGCCAGAGGTTGATAGCCTTGTTGTTGGTTATTTTTCCAAGCAAAATTAGGGTGGTTTCGGCACCCAGGGTTGTACGTGTTTGAAAAATGATTGTTCTTGACAAAGTAGATCGACTGCGGATTTCGTGGACACTCTTCAACCTAATACGATTCTCCACATGTAGCACAACTGGTGTTTGTCTGTTCTATTGCGTTGACTTGCCCTCTTTGCGTTCCAGGATTGTTGATTGCAATGCCCTGTACCAAATTTATCATTGCATTCATCTGATTTTGCAAAGATGCGATGGCACCCTGTAACTTCTTTCCATTGATGCTCATTGTGATCTCTTCTTTGTGCACGTCTATTTGAGCATGACCAGTACACAAGAATGGTCATCCCAATATGATTGGCATATCTTTATCCGCTTCATAGTCTAGAATGATGAAGTCTGCAGGTAGAATGAATTTATCGATTGTGACCAAGACATCCTTCAATTTTCCTTCTAGGTATACTAGGGACCTATCTGCAAGTTGGAAAGTCACCGTCGTGGGTGTCAGCTAACCTACATTCAATTGTTTGAAGATTGAAAAGGGCATTAAGTTGACACTTGACCCAAGATCGCATAATGCTTGACCGATACAGATCCCTCCTATTGAGTAGAGTATCATAAAGCTGCTTGGGTCGCGCATATTTGGTGGGATTATAATATTTGACTCTTGTGTTAATGCCACCGTGGCGAATTTTCTTGTGCTTCTCTTCTTCGAAACAATATCCTTTAAAGACATGGCATACATTGGCATCTACTCTATCGCTTCTGTAAATGGAATATTTATGTGTAGCTATTCCAATATTTCCAGGAAGCAATGATATTGATCTTCATCGTTTTGCTTCTTTTTCAGTGTTTGAGGGAATGAAGGTAGGTGTACTTTTGCTGTTCCATGGTCTGGAGGCTTACCGGTGGTCACATCTAGGTTCTTCAGGTTCTATAACCTCAAGCTTCTTTGACTCAGTTTGCGTCAACGGCTTATTTGGTTCCATCGCATTTGAATTGGTCCTGCTAGGCTCCTTCTTAACTTCCATTGTCGCCTTTCCGCTTCTCAAGGTGATTGCTAGACATTACTCTTTCCCTGCATTCCCCGGGTTGCATAAGAGCTCAGTTGAGCTCGGCAGTGTTCCCTGTGGTTTATTTTTCAGCTCTCCCGCAATCTGTCCTATTTAGATTTCCAAGTTACGGATGGAAGTGATCTAGTTTTGGAGGACCATCTCATTCTTTTTGATGTACTAACAACTTCTCTAGAGAGAATGATGGTGGTGTTTGAGAGCTGCTGGCTTATTGTTGCTGTTGATCGTTAGTTCTTTGGAAAAATCCTGGCGGTCCTTCTTTTTGCGCTAGAGGTTGATAACCTTGTTGTTGGTTATTTTTCCTAGCAAAATTAGGGTGGTTTCGGCACCCAGGGTTGTACATGTTTGAAAAAGGGTTGTTCTTTTCAAAGTAGATCGACTGCGAATTTCGTGGACACTCTTCAACCTAATACGATTCTCCACATGTAGCACAACTGGTGCTTGTCTGTTCTATTGCGTTGACTTGCCCTCTTTGCATTCCAGGATTGTGGATTGCGATGCCCTGTAACAAATTTATCATCGCATTCATATGATTTTGCAAAGATGCGATGGCACCATTATTTGCATTATCTTCTCTGGGTTTTGCTCGTTGATCGCTTTCTTGACAATCTTCATGGCAGCTGTCAACGATACAGAATTTATTCCATGATAGAAAATCTCCATTTGGAGGCAATCCGGCAATCCATTGTGTGGGCAGTCGTGCACTAATCTCTTGAACCTCGCTCATTCGTCACTGAGCGATTCGTCTTCTTCTTGTTCAAAATTGGTGATTAACTTCCTCTTTTTGGCATTCTCTGTAGGAGGGAAATACTTCTTCATAAACCTCTCCATAACCTGCTTCCATGAAGTTATCTTTCCTGGTTCGAGGAAGTATGCCCATTTTCTTGCTTTATCGCATAGTGAAAATGGAAATAGCATGAGTCCAACTTTTTTAGCGGAGATATTAGGGAACACAAAAGGGTTACAAATTTCAATGAAGCTTCGTAGGTGGGCATGCAAATCTTCACCACACCGTCCTCTAAACTGTCTTGCTGTCTATATCGTTTGTAACATTATCGGCTTCATCTCGATCCTTGATCCATCCAATGCCGGTCTCATAATTCCTGGGGAGAAATCATACAAGTTTGGTGATGCATAGTCCCAGATGGGTCTATTGTGATCATTTGCCAGTAGGATAGGATTTTCCATTATGTTGTTTACATTTGCGGCTCGTTCTTCCGGTTGTTCAGCCAATATGGGAGTTCTTCCTTATTGTCAACGTCTGTTTCTCTGTCTTCTGCAAAATGTTCTTTCGATCTCTAGGTCGTAATTGGGCTTAGGAGGGTATCATTCGCTCATGCGACACTTGTTTCTTCCTTTACCAAAGGAATGGCAATGCATAAAGGTTGAAAGCTGCAAAAAAAATCAAAGAGGTTTGATGTTAGTACAAGCTATACCGTAGTCCCTGGCAACGGCGCAAAAAACTTGATGCATAAAATTGTGATGTGATGGTATGTGTTATGCGGTGATCATGCAATTTTTCCTAACAAGGCCCAAGTATAAGCCTTCTTAGGTTTCTTGATGAGTCCAAGGTCGAACACAGGGACTATTATATAGATATGCGACAGACTCTTTGATTCTATTGCTGTGGTAAAAATTAGTGAAATGGATAGTGTTTTGTTTTAGATTTTTTCTATGCGACAGAGTTGAACGCGGAGGGATGAAAGCGTAGAGTTAGAACAAATATGCGATGAAGGGGTTGAGAACGGTTTAGCTAACATTTCTAAGATTGTGCACAAGTTATGCGATCATGCTACACACAAATATCAGTACTACATTTCTCAATGCAGAATGCCACAATTCCTATTTCTAGGACGCATGCGATGTATATGCGAAAATGTCGATAGAACTTGTTTCTAAGCTTCTATTCTTGTTTATGTGATCTAATCTGACTTTCTCAAGCCTTGCTTCTATCTTTAGACTACTCTCTCAAGTATGTCCAAATGATGAATGATGCACACATAAGACAGGGTGGCCGCATACCACCAATCCTATTTCTAGGGCACATGTGATGTGTAAATAGTAGATAGAACTTATGTCTAAGTTTCTACTCTTGCTTATGCAATCTAATCTGACTCTCTCAAGCCTAGATTTTATCTTTAGACTACTTTCTCAAGTACGACCAAAGGGTGAATGATGCATACATAAGACAAGATGATCGCATAAACTGTAAATCTTAAGTCATGCTAGCTAAGTGCTTCTCAACCCATTCAGAAATTTAGCTACTCATGCATGGTATGGAGAGATTGATCATAGATTGAAATGAAGTTTCCATTTTCTGCAAATAAATTACTGAATACAAAATAAAAAATGGATTCGAGAGATAACAAACCCGGTAAGCAATGTCTTGCTTCCCGTGGCCTTTTACACTGCTATTTACCACTTCAACTCTGATCTAGTTGTGGATTCTTGCTTCGCAAGGGTTGGCCCTCTCTCCTTTGTTTTGCTTTTCGGCAGTCCCTCGATCTGTCCGAGAGTGATTTCTCTAGCCTTGTTTCTCGTCTCTTTGCTCTCTCCATCCTTTATGTATATGTATAAGTATGTGCGGGAATGGACTAACTAACTCACTCCCTTTTCTCTCTAGTGGCCTTCGGTATTTAGATTTCAAGGTGAAGCAGCTTTTCTTACAATGATTGCAATGATGGGCGGCATTAATTTTCCTATTCTGTTGCGCCATTTAAAAGTCACCGAAAGTTCAATGTACTTGCTACAGTGTGGTTTTTAATGACTTGTCAACTAAATTCGGAATCGACCATTATTAGCTTTACGTCCCATTATGAATTATTATTTTGTCGCCTTGATGCGAGGTCTTTATGCGATCACCTTTTCAAGAAAACTTCTCATAATCGCATGACTTGTGATCGCAACTTCTAGCGTGCTGCCGCATTGTACCTTTGGATCGCAATTTCATATGTGCCATCGCATTGTAACGCACAAAATAGGTAAATTAACTGCTTTTATGCAATGAGCAGTCGCGATCACATTTCCTTTCAGTTTAGCACTTTTGGACATGATATTGTCTATTTTACCATCGCATTCTCTCATTGTTTTACTTATTTGAGTTGTAATGACTTCTATTTCTACTAGTTATCAGAGTTGAAGATGCATTTTAGAGCTTCGTGCTTGAGCTATCCAAATGGTTGTCCAAACATTCCCTGCATGGACTCCATGATCTCACGTGCAGGGACCATAAGCTCATGCTTCTTGGCCAAAACATCGTTCACACTGGCCAAGATGTAATCTTGGGCCTTCTCGTTCGCCCGTGTCCATTTCTCATATGTCTCCCAAACATTTCGAGCGGCGGTCATCGATGATAAGAATGGTATTAATCGTGTTTTTTCGACCAGTGTAGTTTTCGCTAGTCAATTTATCGTCACTTAATAGAGCTAACTTGGCTGTTGCCATTTTAAAGTTGCTGAAAAACATGAACAAACTTAATAAGTCTATGCATTACCACTTTTAACACCAATTTTAGTTTAGCAAAATAGCTACAATGTACTCTAAGTGAATTGACATCTATTTTGCAATGATGCCCCAATAAGGCAGGACAAAAGTCACCGGTGGGGTGATCAAGTGCCTCTTCACTGGGATGAGACAGTCTTCACCATTAGACAGAAACAACTCTTGTAATTGACTCTAATAGTCACCATTTTTTGGTCCAGAACTGTTAACCTTTAACAATTTTGTGTAAGTATAACCCCTCATTTTAGGCCCTAGAGTCCCGCCCTAATGCACCCACCATAGGGAAAAAGTAGATTAGGACAAAAGATTAAAGCAACCTTATCCTATATAGGAGATTAGATAAAGAGTCGTGCAAAACTACCATCCTTTAAGGGGACACTCCCAGGGTGCCTCAAGGCGAAGCACAAAACGTTATCCAATCTAATGAGAGAGACCGTGGGATATGTTATCACATGTCATGTTCCCACTTACTATGAACATTCTCTCTATTCACCTTAGTATTGACCTACCCAAACACCATCATTTAGAGGGACACTCCCAGGGTGCCTCGAGGCCGAGGATAGATCTCATGGTGTGAACATTTGGGAGAAACATGAAGAGGTTTAAATGAAGTATCATATACCCCAAGCACCTCCCACTGAATGTTCTACCTATGGATTCATTAACTTAGACAATCCGACTACTGATTTTATCTAAGTGTAAGTTTAATTTGCTAAAAAAAACTCTCGCTTTTGATAATTAACAAGTTCGAATCAAGTCCCATTAAACACTTTAACGGACTATCATCAAATTTGCATGCATGCATCAAATCTATCTAATTCACTTTTCCAAGTAGGTTCCCAGGTAGGGGTTGAAGGAAATCAAATCCGAGATTTCCATGAGCAGTGGAAAATAGATTATTCTAAAGTACAATCATGAATGAACATTACAAATTACAGTCATAAACAAAACAAACAGTTATGCAATCAGTACAAAAATCACAACATGAACAATCAAATAAACAAGGAGAATGCTACGAACATTTGTCAACTCGTCTCCACGGCCCTTGCTCACGAATGCTCAAACACAGCAACCTCGAATGCTCGAAAACACAACCAGAACACTACATGAACACTTTATGCTCTTCCTCAGCGATTGCCTTGGTCATGAACACTCTAGCAAGAACATGAATAGCCTTCACAAAACCTTGACAACGTCGAGTTGAGTATGACACCACCAAGAAGGTTACCTTGGTATTCTCGGTGTGAGAATCCAGAGGATGGGCTCTGTATGGACTTAGAATGAGGCAGACGAAGAAGGAATGAACAATCATGTACATGATTGGGCAAGTGGGAGAAGACAGAAACCTATGACATAGGTCGATGCCCAATCGTTTAGCTAAAGCTAAGCGATCGTCTAGCAAAAGCTAAGCGATCGTTTAGCTTAGTGTCTGTCGCCTACAAAACACTACACGATCGTTTACTTCGCTCAAGCTGTCGCTTAGTAAATCAGTATTTACTAGACAAGCTCCATGAGTTTCTTTTTCTGAGAGAGAAATTTCAAAACATTTTTCCCAAAAACTTACTAAAATTAGGAAAACAATTTTCCTTTTATCCCACGGTTACCATGAACCACCAATAACCACACACTCAATTGGTTATTAAAGAAAAAAATTTAATTATCCAAGAATTAATATTATTATAAATATAAATGATAACCAATTTATCATACTATATTTATAACCTATAGTTTTAATATTTCATCTCATGAACATATAAGCCATAGTTTTTTTTTTTTCTATTCCATGGTACTTAATGTAAATCTCATTTACATCAATCCTCCACTAGATGTATCTCATACATAATATCGATTATATCAATTATAATCAAAATACCTCTTGTCAATTTGAACATTTCAAATCAAAACCAAGAACTGATCCTCAACTGAATCTATTAAGCTACCAAGGGGACCTTATGGACCTGTAGCTCGAAGCTCCAATGGTACGTGAATAACTGATTAAAATCTTTAGTCACGGGATCCACCATCCATTAATTGCCAGATACTCCACTAAAAATCAACAGTTGAACTCTCTTTACTACATATATATTATGTGTCCATCTTAACCAATTAGAAGTGCGACAATCCTTCACAGATCGCTCGTAAGTACAGCTCGACCAATAACCGTTATGCCTCTGTAGTTTCATCTAACTCCTTAAGTACCACTGATCCCTCTAATGAACATAAATCATAGCCTACTATGACCGAGTCCTCTCTTCCAAAGAGAAGTTATGGCCACTATGTTCAAGCCCCGGAATCAGCCCTTAAGGGATCAATCTCTCTACTTATCCCTGCTTCGGGAAAGGAGTGAATTCCATATTGTGGATTGAGTTCCCAACTCCCAGATCAGAAAAATCCCCAAAAAGGTAGGCATGTTGAGTTGGCAATCTGGCCACTCTTACCCATACTAATCAGGACCGCCCTCAAAGACAGGAGTTCCCAAAACACCCAGGATTAAGGTCGTGTCATCTATGGTTGTTTAGGTGAGATGTATGTCTCTAGTATCAATGACGTTATATATAGATTCTAGTCATCTCGTGGTCTAGGTTTTATACAAATTCTTTGTATAGGACACCCTCGCTCGTATGTCTCCATATGAATGGCTCGGATCTATCATCTGTAGTAGTTTACAACACTTGCAAACCTCTACAAAGCGGGCCGTATACGTAGTGTCACCAGGATTAGGTATCCCACCTTAATCCTTATACTACAGACCTATTTAGGTTATCACTTAAGGCATGATCCACTTGTATATCACATATACATGCTTAAGTTCACATAAGATAACCAAGGAGCTTTGTTTATTGGATATGAGTAAATGCCAGAATTAAATAACACTTATTTTATTCATCAAACAATGTGTATCTTTACAAAATAACGAGACTCCGAGAGAATTAGGACAACAATCCCAATAGGAGTGTTCCATTTTTGTCAGCTTAAGTACTCCAGCCTAGACAAAACCCGCCTTAGACAAAAGGTCCCTTATAGATAGATTTGGTACATATTTAATCTTTTATTAGTCAATTTAATCTTATTAAACTAATTAAAAGATTAACTTAGGTTTCTAATCTCATTAGAACCGTGATCTTAGGTCTATCTCCAACAAATTTTAGAACTCTTTTAAAACATGATTTAGGCCTAAGCTAGACTAGTTCTAATTGATTTTAGTTCTAATTTCCATTATAAATCTTATAAAAGGAAACAACCAAAATCATCCACATTGCTAAGCTAGACTAGGTATTTATAACTTTTATAAATTCAAACTATGTGTCATATTTCATGCAATGTCCATTCATTACTATATAACTCTTATATAAAATGTAATGAACTAAGCATACATGCTTCCATACACCGTTATACTATAACATTTATAATATAAAGATGATGCATGCATAAATATAACTTTTATATTATATGATGCATGAGCATGCTCTTATGTAATTTAATCATGCAAGCTACTATATCATATCTCTTACAATATAGAGATGATGCATGACAAATGCATGACTTATGGTGGGATTTAAAACATACTATATGACATATAATTTAAACATACATCTCATGTACATTCACCAAAATTAATAGACCGGGATGATTAGCCTAAAAAATCGGAAATAAAAACTATCTATTACATAAACCATCGAGTAAACTGGTTCAAATAGGTGAACTAGGTCTTGAACCGCCCGGGCGAAGCCTTGCTTCTTGATCGTGTAGATTTCTTTACCCCCATCATTTACACGATCTAGTAGCCAATGCAAACCGATTGAGTAAACACTTTACTTGTTCGTTTAGCATCAGCCATATGATCGTTTAGTAAATGTACACAATCGAGTTAGAACTTTTCTACTCGAGCATTTAGCCAATTCTAAACGATCGTTTAACCTGGGCTACACGATCTGACCAACACTTGGTCTTCTTCTTACTCGAAGTAAACTCCATCTCCATGCCTTGAAGCTTCATCACGAGCGACTCTTACAGACTCAAACTCTTTGAATTACACACTCGATAGCA
The DNA here is from genome assembly GCF_009727055.1 of Benincasa hispida. NCBI lineage: Eukaryota > Viridiplantae > Streptophyta > Magnoliopsida > Cucurbitales > Cucurbitaceae > Benincasa > Benincasa hispida. The sequence goes on from NC_052353.1 coordinate 39,842,441, forward strand.
TTTTAATATGCCAAAAAACACAGGACCCTTACAATTAACTTTGAAATTTAAAAGAAAGCAATAACCAGAGGCAATCATCCCAGAAACTCCATTAATCCACATCCATAAAATACATTTAACAGTTAAACATAATGTAGACATGCTTAAAACCCACCAAGGATATAAATGCAATTCAATACATCAATGGATTTGGAATATCAGAACAACTTGGCTTTGATACCAAATGAAGGATCTCTTATTCAAGAGAACCAGTGAGTGGAAGCAAGATCTTTCCAAGCCCATTGTGAAGAATTGATGCATTCACAAATTGTAACGCTAAAATGTGTCTTTTACTTACAGCATGCGAACAAATATGAATATGGATGAATGAACAACAAGCTCATGTTGTATAAACTTGATGACGTAAAGATGGAAATGGAATGTGGATGCTGTGTTATGCATTATTACTTCTAAATATATGCGTTGTTAACTATATGCTTGTAGTATGCTATAGAGTAATGCGTTGTCACAAGTTTCCTTGCGCTGAAACCAAGTATAATTCCAACGCAAGTTTCTCAGAGTAATCCGAGGTCAAACACAGGGATTTTTTTCGTTAATGTGTTACTTTCGTGATATATGCGACCGGTTTTACAATTAACAAAAGATTCGGTTTGTACATGAATTTAAATTTCAATAAATATAAATTGCGTTGATAAAATAAAAGTGTGATAAAAGTAAAGTCCTAAACCATTATGATACAAGATACAAGATTCATGATACATGATACTGAGTTCGAGACTGACTGTGAAGTTATTCAAAGGATCGTGGTATGCGATGGCAAGTCTTTATGTATGAATCAGAAATAGAAAGAAATAGATGTAACTAAGGTTCCATTTTCCCTTGGCATACACCTCTCTGTGATCAGCCGCATTCCCATATCTCTATGGTGAAACAGGGATGAATGTGATGAATGCAAGGTTGCTTCCATCTCTGGAAGTACTTCTCGCTTTAGTTAACGTATTCTTCCAACCCTCTTTCGATAGGCGGAATGGCATCCACTTCTGCTCTCACAGGTGAAGATGCCGTCTAGTATGCTTTAGCTAAACATAATTATTTCCTTAACACGGATTAATTTACTTGCTTAATTCTTATTAATTACCCAGGGAATTAAGAAAACATCATAGAGAAAGTGAATCATGGATGAACGAAAATAGACAGAGAGATGATAATGGAAATGATCATAACAATTAATACTAAGATTAAGCGTCTGATACATGGTGTGAATGATAAAGTAAAGAAGATGAGTACAAGTGATGAAAACGAGATAGAAACAAATACAGAAGAGTGTCAACGTCTTGACACAGATTTGGATGGAGGTTTTGCTTGCCTGCGTATGGAATAGATGAAGAGAAGAGCTTCCCTCTCAGGCTTGCTCGTCTGGTAGAACTGACCTTCGTATAGAGCTTCAACAACGGGGATTGAAAGGATTCTTTTCCTGGAGACTCACTTTTCGGCCTTGTCTCTTGATTATCCCAGATCTACTCTGATCAGGCGCTCAGACCAGTCTCTCTCTCAGATCAGTATATACACGTCTCCCTGTATCAAGTATCTCTTTTCAATGGAATTGCAAAAGCTCTTTATAGGCGAAGCTTTGACTCTTTGCAATGTGGTCCCCACTTTATTGTTAAGGTAGTTTCTGAAATGGTGGAGTGAATATTCCTTCTGTTACGCAATCAATCCCGTAAAAAATGCACAACTGAATGCTATACACACGTCAAAATCCGCCGCAATTGTGTTGCTCTTTACATCTTCAATTGTTTGCCCGCATGCGGTGTTGTTTTTTATTACCGCATGCGGTTGAAATTGCATTGATCGCAAAGCTCTTGATCGATTGTCGCATGCGACGTCATTGCGTTGTTCATCTCTTCATTATTGATTGATGGGTGCAATGTGACGTAAATGCGTAGTTCAGTTTATCTTTGAGCCATGAACACATGCGATGACTTGATTTCCTACAAAACAGAACCGAAACATTCTTTTCTACCATCGCAGTGGTGTCAATGGGTGTATTGACGACAATTTATAATTCTCGCATTTCTTAGCCAAATTTCATACTATCGACGCAACTTTTCTTCCTTTTGGCCGCAATATCTAAATAAAACAATATAAATATCTTGTATTTCTACGTTAACACAAATGAATGAAGTTGTATTTATACGTTAACACAAACAATATAAATAACTTGTATTTCTACGTTAACACAAATGAATTAGCTTCTATACAAAGAAAACAATGAATGAAGTTGTCTTTTTTATTTGATTCAGACGGGTGCACGATTAAAAATTAACACCACGTTTCCATTAACACAAATGCATATTTGCAGAGGACGGGCAACAACGCATGTATCATCGCAACACACCCCTTAACTCAATGCATTTCTGGAGGACGAGTGCATGGTACTTCTACCAGCGCAACACTACCTCAACATAGTGCGTTTTTGCTAAGGACGGGATAACAATACATATGAGCGCAACACACCCCTCAACGCAATGCATTTGGGTAGAATGAACATAAAGTGTATCTTGTTATCACAAAATGCACCCATCATCGCGTTGCATATCAAATTTTATTTTTCCTTTTTAATTCATCAATAACGCAAGTCGAAAAGTATTTGCGATGTTCATTGTTTTATTCAGTCATTCACAAAAATTTTAAGAACAACGCTACTAATGCATACAAATTAAAGAAATTAAACATGACATGGAAATACATGCATTAAGGGCTAATTCTAATAAGCAGTAAATAACGCAATTTAGAAAGAAGTAAATGAAAGATATAAAGAAAGCAATTAAACATAGATATAAGGATGTTGATTGAAAGAAGTTTTTCATAGTTACCGCAATAGCATCCTCGCAAGCGGTTAATCCTGCTTGCCTAAGTCGATGGTCTCCATGTGTCGATCCACATCTCCCCCAAAGTAGGGTTTAATTCGTTGACTATTGACTTTAAATGCGTTGCTTCCATTTTCAGTTGTCAGCTCCATTGTGTCGTGAGGAAAAATAGTCTTGATGCGGAATGGCCCAAACCAGTGGGATTTCAACTTCCCTGGAAACAATCGCAAACGTGCGTTAAACAGTAATACCTGTTGACCTTCGACGAATGTCTGGTTTTTTATGCGGATCATGGCACTTTTTGGTTCTCTCATTATAGAGCCTGTCTCTTATACACATCTAGATGTGTATAAGAGACAGAACGTGCGTTAAACAGTAATACCTGTTGACCTTCGACGAATGTCTGGTTGTTTATGCGGTCGTCATGCCACTTCTTGGTTCTCTCCTTATAGAGCTTGGCATTTTCATAATTGTCCCTTCTCCACTCGACTACTGGTTCAATTGCAACTTTCGGACTCTCCCCGCACTTGCTAGATAAAAGTTCAGCTTCTTGCATGCCCACATTACCTTGTGTTCCAACTCGAGAGGTAAATGACAAGCTTTTCCAAAGACCAGGGCATATGGGGACATGCTGATTGGAGTTTTAAAGGCAGTCCTATATTCCCACAGCATTTCGTTGAGCTTGGGTGACCAATCCCTTCTGGAGGTACTGACTACCTTCTCCAAGATAGCTTTGATCTCTCTGTTAGAAATCTCTGCCTGCCCATTAGTTTGTGGGTGATAAGCGGTTGCAATTCTATGGCTGACGTTAAATTTAGTCAACAAATTGGTGATTATGCGATTGATGAAATGTGAGCCTTCATCACTGATTAAAGCTAGGGCGTTCCATATCGGGCAAAGATATTCTTCTTGAGAAACTTCGCCACCTTAGCCGCATCATTCTTAGCACATGCAACGACTTCAATCCACTTCGATACATAGTCAACCGCGACCAGGATGTATTGATGACCTTCTGACGGCGAAAATGGGCCCATAAAGTCGATTCCCCATACATCAAATAATTCAATCTCCAAGATTGACGTCAAAGGCATTTCATTTTTTTCTAGACATGTTCCCCGTTGTCTGGCATCTATCGCACTGACAGCATAGGCATAGGCGTCCTTGAATAGAGTTGGCCTGAAATAGCCACTCTGTAGGTTTTTTGCGGCAGTCCGCTGCCCCCCAAAATGTCCTTCATATGGGGACTCATGACAAAGCTCCAAAATGTGCTTGACTTCATGCTCAGGAATGCATCGACGTAAAATATGATCAGGTCCAAGTCGATATAGGAAGGATTCGTCCCAGAAATAAAACTTGACGTCATGTCCAGCTTCTTCTTCTGTTGGTATGTGTAGTCTTCTGGTATTTGGCCACAAACGATGAAGTTTACAATGTCCGCATACTAGGGAACATTAACACATACCGACATCAGCAACTCATCAGGGAATCTTTCTTCAATATCTTTTTCTTTCTCCTGAACCTTGCAATTTTCTAATATTGACAGATAATCAGCGACTTGGTTGTCAGTGCCTTTCCGATCCTTAATTTTTAGGTCAAATTCTTGTAGAAGTAACACCCATCGTATCAGTCTCAGTTTCAAATCCTTCTTTGTCATAAGATATTTGATCGCATAATGATCAGTATACACCACAACATTTGTTCCGATTAAGCATTATCAAAATTTCTCTAGCGCGAATACCACTGCGAGCATTTCTTTTTCCGTGGTTGTATAATTCTCCTACGCATCATTCAACGTTTTGCCAGCATAATAGATAGGATGCAATACCTTGTCCTTGCACTGACTCAAGACTGTGTCCACTGCATATCCACTCGCATCAACATCAATGCAAATGGATGCGTCCAATCCGGCGTAATCAGAATAGGTGCGGTAATGAGCACATTCTTTAGTGTGTGGAATGCTTCAGTGCACGCATCATCAAAATCATATTCACGGTCAGCCTCAAGGAGCGCACTTAGGGGCCTTGCAATTTGAGAAAAGTTGCGGATAAATCTTCAATAAAACCCCGCATGTCCCAGAAAACTCCCAAGTGTTTTTACATTTACTGGTGGTGGTAGCTTGGAAATTGCGTCGATTTTCGCTTGATCAACTTCCAATCCTGCCTTCGATATTTTATGACCTAGCACAATTCCTTCTTCAACCATAAAGTGGCATTTCTCCCAGTTCAGAACAAGATTATTTTATGACCTAGCACAATTACATCGTTGGAAAGTACCTGGTGCATTGTAGAGCCCAAATGGCATGCGACGGAATGCAAACGTGCCAAATGGGTACGTGAAGGTTGTCTTATCTTGATCCTCCGGCACCATTGCAATTTGGTTGTACCCTGAGTAGCCATCAAGAAAACAGAAGAATTCATTCCCAACAAGTCGGTCTAACATCTGATCAATAAATAGAAGTGGAAAGTTGTCCTTTTTAGTGGCCAGATTTAATTTGCAGTAGTCCATATATATTCTCCACCCCATAGTTGTCCTTGTGGGAATTAACTCATTCCTGCTGTTAGTGACGACTATCATTCCCCCCTTTCTTTGGAACGGATTGCACTAGGCTAACCTAACTGCTATCTGATATAGGGTAAATGACACCTGCATCTAGCCACTTCACTATTTCTTTCTTCACAACCTCCCTCATGGCAGGGTTCAAATGACGTTTTCTCTCTATAGATCCCGTTTTTCCTTCCTCAAGACAAATCTTGTGCATGCAATACGAAGGACTGATCCCTCGAATATCCGCCAAGGTCCATCCCAAGGCTTTTGCGTTATTTTTTAGGATCTGGATAAGTGCATCCTCCTTCTCTTTACTCAGCGAGGCAGATATAATAACCGGTAATGTGTTATTGCCTTCTAAGTAAGCATATTTGAGGTGCAAAGGCAACGGCTTCAACTCTAACATGGGTGGTTCTTCTAAGGATGGCTTAGTGCATTGTGTTGTTCGTTTAGATAACTTGATCGTTTCAAAATCTGACTCAATTTGAATTGCAGCGCAATTCTCCTCCCACATTGCCCCGATTCCAACATCTTCTTCCTCCAATTATTCTAGGGGCTCGTGCCAAGGTTCTTCTTGTAATTCCTCAACATATTGACAATTCTCCATATGACTCGGGTATTTCAACGCATTGAAAATGTTGAACTTCACTTGCTAATCGTCAACCCTGATGGTAAGTTCTCTTTTCTGAACATCGATCAGTGCCCGCCCTGTTGCAAGAAAAGAGCGACCCAAGATGATAGGCACCTCTCTATCAGCTTCATAATCTAATATGATAAAGTCAGCAGGGAAGATAAACTTATCTACTTGCATGAGTACATTCTCTATTTTGCCCTTGGGATGCGTTATTGATCTATCGACTAACTGCAATGTAATTGTGGTTGGTCTTGCGTTGCCGATATTTAGCTTCTTGAAGATCGACAAGGTCATTAGGTTTATACTCGCCCCCAAATCACACAACGCATTTCCGACCTTCTTCCCCCTATGGAGCAGGGCAATGCGAAACTCCCGGGATCTTTCATTTTGGTGGGGATGTTGTTTTGAAACAGCGCACTACACTCATATGTTAATGCAATTGTTTCATTTTTTCAAATCTTTCTTCTGTTAGCAAGTATATCCTTGAGGAATTTCACATAGCTCGACATTTGCTCCAAAGCTTCTATTAAGGGAATATTGATGTGTTGTTGTCGGAGAACATCCAGAAACCTCTGAAATTACTTACTATCATCTTTCTTTTTCAGCCTGGATGAGAAAGGTGGAGGATCCTACCGTACTTCCTGTTTACTTGGCTGTTCATTGAGGTTCTGTGCTTGCTGTGTTTTAGTAACTGGAGGTTGCGTTGATTTTGAATTTAAGTCTTGCTGAGATTCATCCGTTGTAGATGTAATTACTTCTGAACTGGTAATTCTGTCATTAATGATTGATTGGTCATTGTTGGTGGTTAAGTCTACCGGTCTTGTTATTGAATATGGTACAGGTGGTGTAAGGGCTGTTGTCTTGCCACTTCTTAATGCCACTGCTTGACATTGCTCTTTACCACGTGGCCCCGATGCTCCCGAACTGCTGGGCAGTATACCAAGAGTTTTATTCTTAAGTTCAACCGCAAGCTGTTCAACCTGCTCCTCTAACTCTCTAAGGGAGGAAGCTTGCGATTACCTAATTGCCTTGCTCTTCTCGATATAATGTTTCAACAACGTTTCCAGAGACGAGGTACTGCAAGAGGTGTTAGAAAAGAACGGTTGGTCATAGGGTTGTATACTTTGAAAATTACCTGAGCTGTGATCATGATTAATGAAGACCGAAGGGTTGCCTCGATTCCCCTGATAACTGTTCTGATGATCACTTTGGCTCCCCTGGTTGTGATTCCCATCCCAACTGAAAGTTGGGTGATTCCGCCAACCAGGGTTATAAGTGTTGTCGAATGGTTCATTGTAGACAGAGTATACGGATAGCTGATTCCACGGGCAGCTTTCCACTGAATGTCTTTCTCCACATTGACCGCAATTTATTGCGGCCACATGTGTCAACACATTGACTTACGCTGATCCTTGAGAGAGATGTCCTTCCCGAATAGCCATAGTCTAAAGAAGCGAGGTCATTGTGGTCATTTGGTCTACCAGGGTGTTCATTGTATCAGTTGGTACAATGGCACCTTCTGCTCTCTCATGCTCCAAACCTCTTTCCTCAGACTCGGTATCTAACCATTCATCTAAATTTTTCGAAATGCGATCTAAGATGCTCTTTGCTTCCGTATACAATTTTTCCATTAATCCTCCAGTTGCGGAGGCATCAACAACTACTTGTGTTGGTTGATCCAAGCCATTGTAAAAAGTCTCCATCAAAATGCAATCGAGAATCCCGATATGCAAACAGCTTTTCACTAATTGTCTGAATCGCACCCAGGCAGTGCTCAAAGTTTCATAACCCTTCTGTTCGAAATTCAACACATCCTTCCATCCCCTTGCATTGACGGCTGAAGGGAAGAATCTATTCATGAACCTTTCGACCAACTGATCCCATGCGCTGATTTCATATGGCTCCAATGACTGAGCCCACCTCTTTGCCTCATCCCGTAGTGTATACGGGAAGAGATACAATCTAAGTTTTTCTGGAGTCACACCAGGTATGGAGAATGCGCTGCACATGTCTACAAAGCTCGTCAAATGAACATGCGGTTCTTCTCCTTGTAAACCTCCGAATTGCCCCGCATTTTGGATCATTTGCAGCATAATCGGCCTCATCTCAAAGCTTGCATTCTCCTCAACTGTGGGTCTTAAAATTCCGGGCAAGAAGTTATAAAAATTCAACACCGCATAGTTCCTCATTGGGATGTTGCGGTCGACAGCAAGAAATACAGGGTCTTGCGTTGGCCAATTTTTCCTTTGATTCCCTTCGGGTGCCTCGTTATTATTAGCCATGTTTCTTCTCTGCTTAATTCGGTCCTGATGGGCTCTTGCGCGAAAAATACACCTGATCTTTGGGTCAGCTTAGAATTTCTGGATCACTCTAGTACTCATAAACCGTCAAACTGCTCTTCGCGATAAACAGCCAGTACAAAGAGATCTGTCCTTTAAAATATCACAAAAATACTCAACACTAACCGTTACCAATCTCCGACAACGACGCCATAAACTTGTAATGCTAAAATGTGTCTTTTACTTACAACATGCGAACAAATATGAATATGAATGAATGAACAACAAGCTCATGTTGCCATAAACTTGATGATGTAAAGATGGAAATGGAATGTGGATGCTGTGTTATGCATTACTACTTCTAAATATATGCATTGTTAACTATATGCTTGTAGTATGCTATGGAGTAATGCGTTGTCACAAGTTTCCTTGTGCTGAAACCAAGTATAATTCCAACGCAAGTTTGTCAGAGTAATCCAAGGTCGAACACAAGGATTTTTTTCGTTAATGTGTTATTTACGTGATATATGCGACTGTTTTTACAATTAATAAAAGATTTAGTTTGTACATGAATTTAATTTGCAATTAACATAAATTGCGTTGATAAAATAAAAGTGCAATAAAAGTAAAGTCCTAAACTATTATGATACAAGATACATGATACCGAGTTCGAGACTGACTGTAAAGTTATACAAAGGATCGTGGTATGCGATGGCAAGTCTTTATATATGAATCAGAAATTGAAAGAATAATAAGTAAAAACATTGCAAGTTTGTTAACTGCGTTAAAGATGTAACTAAGGTTCTGCTTTCCCTTGGTATACACCTCTCAGTGATCAGCCGCGTTCCCATATCTCTATGGTGAAACAGGGATGAACGTGATGAATGCAAGGTTTCTTCCATCTCTGGAAGTACTTCTCGCTTTAGTTAACGCATTCTTCCACTCTTGATAGGTGGAATGGCATCTTCACTTCTGCTCTCACAGGTGAAGATGCCGTCTAGCATGCTTTAGTTAAAAATAATTATTTCCTTAACAAAGATTAATTTACTTGCTTAATTCTTATTAATTACCCAGGGAATTAAGAAAACATCATGGAGAAACTAAATCATGGATGAACGGAAAAAGACAGAGAGATGATAATGGAAATGATCATAACAATTAATACTAAGATTAAGCATCTGATACATGGTGTGAATGATAGAGTAAAGAAGATGAGTACAAGTGATGAAAACGAGATAGAAACAAATACAAAAGAGTGTCAACGTCTTGACACAGATCTGGACGGAGGTTTTGCTTGTCGGTGTGTGGAATGGATGAAGAGAAGAGCTTCCCTCTCAGGCTTGCTCGTCTGGTAGAAGTGACCTTCGTATAGAGCTTCAATGGCGAGGATTAAAAGGATTCTTTGCCCGGAAACTTAGCTCTCGGCCTTGTCTCTTGATTATCCCGGATCTACTCTGATCAGGTGCTCAGACCAGTCTCTCTCTCAGATTAGTATATACACGTCTTTCTGTATCGATTATCTCTTTTCAATGGAATTGCAGAAGCTCTTTATAAGCGAAGCTTTGACTCTTTGCAGTGTGGTCCCCACTTTATTGTTAAGGCAGTTCTTGAAATGGTGGAGTGAATATTCCTTCTGTTACGCAATCAATCCCGTCAGAAATGTACAACTGAAAGCTGTACATGCGTCAGAATCCTCCGCAATGCATTGCTCTTTACATCTTCGATCGTTTGCCTGCATGCGGTGTTGTTTTTTATTACCGCATGCGGTTGAAATTGTGTTGATCATAAAGCTCTTGATCGATTGTCGCATGCGCCGCCATTGCGTTGATCGTCTCTTCATTATTTATTGACGGGCGTAATGCAACGTAAATACGTAGTTTAGTTTATCTTTGAACCATGAACGTATGCGGTGACTTGATTTCTTGCAAAACAGAACTGAAACCTTCTTTTCTACCATCGCAATGGTGTTAGTGGGTGTATTGACGACAATTTATAATTCTCGCATTTCTTAGCCAAATTTCATACTATTAACGCAACTTTTCTTCCTTTTGGCCGCAATATCTAAATAAAACAGTATAAATAACTTGTATTTCTACAAGTTATCACAAACATACAAGAAAAGTTATGCATTATTGAGAAAATTACATCATGTTTTCTTACTAAAACAAAGGGAATCAAGAGACATGCCTCTGAAGAACTCTTTTTCACGTATTCCCTCGATCTACACTGGTCAAGTGTCCCAGTGAAGTCTCAACGATCATGAACGCAAAGAAAACAAAGAGCAATCATCTGCAAAAATTTTGCTTTCATTGCAATCGTCTAGCAAAATCTCGCTCTCACTGCAATCACGATCTGTCTGATCCTCGACGGCAACCCTCGACACTATCACTCGGTAACCTTGGTATTCTCGAAGTGAGAATCTAGGAGGTATGGGCTCTATGTGAATTTGGTAGAGGGAAGGAGGATATACTATCAAGCTACATGATCGAGTAAGTGGGAGAAAAGATTAGTCTATCGTATAGACAGTGGGTACTCGATCGTATAGTAATCTCTTGCTCTTGTGAGCTATCGTCTAGCCAATCGTCTAGCAATCTCTCACTTTTGTGAGAATCATCTAGCAATGTCTCGCTCTTATGAGCAATCGTCTAGCCAATCGTCTAGCACAAACATTGTTACTTCTAATGACTTAAACAGTGATAATGGTGGTCCAAGAGAGTCCAACGTTCCAGTAAAGGTTCTAAAAATTCCAACATGAGTGACAAGGATTGGGTGGAAATGGATTTGAGATTTGTAAGTGCAATCAAGCTAAATTTGGCTAAAAATGTTCTTCCAAATGTGTATGAAATTTCAACAGCAAAAAAGCTTTGAGAGAAGCTTAAAACAATGTATCAAGTAATGAGCATCTCAAATTGGTTGTATCTGAAGGAGCTCTTTCACACTCTGCAGATGGTGGAGGGGACGAAAATCTCAGATCATCTGGGTATTCTCAATGGCATCGTTTCTAAGCTAGAATAATCATAGTAAAGATAAGCGATGAAGATAAGATACTCAAACTCATCTTGTCACTTCTCTCTTCTTATGAACACATAAAGCCAATCTTGATATACGTGAAAGAAACTTTAGATTTTACTGAGATTACTAGTAAACTTTTGTCAATGAAAAGAAGATTGAATAGTGGAGGGCGTACTTCATAAGAGGATTCAATACTAGTAGCTAGCAAATGGAAGAAGAAAGAGTTGTATAGAAAAAGGGTTTCTAGGAATGTGAACAGTCTGGAATGTGAAAAGTGTTACAAAATTGACAATTAAAGAATATAGAAGAACGTAAAAGAATAGAGAAGATCGACACACAGATTTACATGGTTCACTAACAATATGTTAGCTACATCCACAGGACAAAGGGAGAACAACATCATTAGAGCGAATCTTACAGAAAATACAAAATCTTCCAAATAATGCCTATAGGGTTAGGGAGTCTATATGGTGCAGTTCTCTAAACCCTAAGTGGAGAAGGAAAAGAATTAAATGATTAAATATATCAAATACCAATTCTAATTAGGTTTAGGATTCAAGGCATTCCAATAAATGTCAATTCTAATTAGGTTTAGGATTCAAGACATTTCAACAAATCTCGTATTAACTTGAAATCTCCTAGACCGATTCTGATTAGAATTCAAGGAATTCTAACAATTCTCCACCTTGACTTGAAATCTCCTAAACCAATTTTGATTAGGATTCAAGGCATTCCAACAAATATCCACCTTGGCTTGAAATCTCCTAAACCAATTCTGATTAGAATTTAAGGCATTCCAACAAATCTCTACCTTGACTTGAATTCTATCACAGACAATAGATGTATCAGATGCAACATAAAACACATTGTCAGATATGCTCACACTTATCCTTCATGCCTGAAAGTTTCCAATAAGGAACCAAAAACAATTCAAAACATTCAACAAGTTCAAACGTCGATGAACCATATGTAATCAAACTTCTCACTCAAACTGAAGGTGGTAAAATGACGAACAATTTGAGTTTGTGAAGAAAAAAACTTCAAAATAAAAATAATAGATCTGGACTGGAAACAGAAAACTCACAGATGTACTAAATGCAACATAATATATTACCAAACGTACTAAGACTTCTTCCTCATACTCAAAGTGGTAGAATGATGAGCAACTTGAGTTTGTGAATAAAAAACTTTAGAATCAAATTAACAGATCTGGACTAGAAATAAAAAACCCACAGATCTACCAAATGCAACATAATGTATTGTCAAATGTACTTAAATTTCTCCCTCAAACTCAAAGTGGAAGAATGACGAACAACTTGAGTTTGCAAAGAAATAACTTCCAAATCAAATCAGTAGATCTGAACTGAAAACAGAAAACCCACAGATATACCAAATGCAACATAAATATATTGCTAAGCGTACTCAAGCTTCTCCCTCATACTCAAGGTGGTAGAATGACAAACAACTTGAGTTTGCGAAGAAAAACTTCCGAATCAAATCAACAGATTAAAACTGGAATTAGAAACCAACAGATGTACCAAATGCAACATAATATTGCCAAACGTACTCAAACTTCTCCCTCAAACTCAATGTGGAAGAATGACAAACAACTTGAGTTTGCGAAGAAAAAGAATTTTGAATACAATAAGCAGATCTAGGCTTGAAAAAGAAATCCACAAAGGTAGATCAAGCTAAAACTGGAAAACCCACAAATGGAAAACTAAGCCTTCATGAGCTTGATAAACAAACCACGAACAAATCCTAATGAGCAATCAGATCTATGCAAACCATAAATGAACCAAAACAACTAAATTGAACCAAATTAAAACAACTGATTTAAACCAAATTAAACCAACTGGGCTGATTGAATTTGATTTGAAAACGGAATAAAAACCCACAAAAGTTATTTGCCATAATTGCAAATAAACCAAAATTGGATCAACTTTAACCAAATCAAAATAAATGAATCAAACCAAGTAATACCAGACCAAAATTCAGCACGATTCAATGATTGAAAAACACTGGCAATCGACAACTTTGTGAAAGCTGTCCTTGAAAAACCGAACTGCATTGCAGTTTCACAAATTCTATTAAGCAGTAATTATGAACAAAAGCAGAGCTCAAAATGATGATCCAACCTTTCAAAACGAGATCCTAGGTTTCCTCAATAGGCTGATCAAAATTTAGCATGATCCAGCAGTGGAAACTTCGACAATCAACAACTTTGTAGAAGCTGTCTCTGAAAAATCGAACTGCACTGCTCTCCCGGTGAATTTGTCAATTTTTACATTCATACCATACTGTTAGATTGGTGTCCTAATTCTCCCGGAGTCTCGTTGTTTGTAATGATACACATTTTTTTATGAATAAAATAACTGTTATTTCATTCTAACATTTACTCATATCCAATAAACAAAGCTCCATGGTTATCTTATGTAAACTTAAGCATGTATATGTGATATACAAGTGGATCATGCCTTAAGTGATAACCTAAATAGGTCTTTAGTTTAAGTATTAAGGTGGGATACCCAATCCTGATAACACTATGGATACGACCCGTTTTGTAGAGGTTTGCAAGTATTGTAAACTACTATAGATGGTAGATCCCGATCGTTCATGTGGAGATTTGCGAGCGAGAGTGTCCTATACAAAGAGTTTGTATAAGACCAGACCACGAGATGACTAGACTCTGTATATAACACCGTTGATACTAGAGACTTACATCTTACCTAAACGACCATAGGTGACACAACCTCAATCCTGAGTGTTTTCGGAACTCTAGCCTTTGAGGGCAGTCCTTTGATTAGTATGGTTGAGAGTGGCCAGATTGCCAACTCAACATGCCTACCTTTTTGGGGACTTGTCTAATTTGGGAGCTGGGAACTCAATACATAAGATGGAATTCACTCCTTCCCCGAAGCAAGGGTAAGTAGAGAGATTGCTTCCTTAAGGGCTGATTCCGGGGCTTGAACATAGTGGCCACAGCTTCTCTTTGGAAGAGAGGACTCAGTCATAGTAGGACCATGACTTATGTTCATTAAAGAATTCAGTAGTACTTAAGGAGTTAGATGTAACTACAGGGGCATAACGGTTATTGGCCGAACTGTACTTACGAGCGATCTGTAAAGAGTTATCATACTGTTGATTGGTTAAGATGGATACATAATATATCTATAGTAAGGAGAGTTCAGTTGTCGATCTTTAGTGGAGTGCCTGACAGTTAATGGATGGTGGGTCTCGTGACTAAAGAGTTTAGTCAGTTATTCACGTACCATTGGAACTTCAAGCTACATGTCCATAAGGTCCCCTTGGTAGCTCAATGGATTCAAGTTGAGGATCAGTTCTTGGTGTTGATTTGAAATGTTCAAATTGATAAAAGGTAATTTAATTATATATAATATGATCGGTATGGTGTATGAGATACATCTAGTGGAGGATTAATGTAAATGAGATTTACATTTAGTACCATGGAATAAAAAAAAAGCTATGGTTTATATGTTGCATGAGATGAAATATTAAAACTATAGGTTATAAATATATTATGTTAAGTTAGTTATCATTTATATTTATAATAATATTAATTATTGGATAATTATCTCTTTTTCTCTAATAACCAATTGAGTGGGAGGTTATTGGTGGTTTCATGGTAACCGTGAGATAAAAAGGAAAAATGTTTTCCTAATGTGATTTTGAAATTTCCAATCTCGAAAAAATTCTCATGGGAAGTTGTCAAGTAAATAAGATTTACTAAGCGAAAGTTTGGAGTAAGCTAAACGATCGTGGAATGTTCGTAGGCGATAGACACTCAGCTAAGCGATGAGCTAAACGATCGTATAGCTTTCGCTAGACGATCTCTTAGCATTTCTTAAATGATTAGACATTGACCTATACTATAGGTTCTTCCTTCTCCCACTTGTTCAATCGTTTACATGATTGTGATTCCTCTAATTCTCTGCCTCAAACCGAGTCCACACAGAGCTCACCCTTTGGATTCTCACACTGAGAATACCAAGGCAACCTTCTTGGTGGTGTCATACTCAACTCGACACTATCGAGGTTCTGTGACCTTAGCGATCGCTTAGTTCGAGTGCGCGATGTTCGTGCAGTGTAACGGTCGTGTTGGGCGAACTTGAAGATGAGTCTACAAAAGTGTGTTGCTCTTGTCGTTGATCCTTTTTTATAGCATACTGTAATTTCTATATTTTGCATAACTGTATGTTTCCATTTGTGATTGTAATTGTAAAGTTCATATACAATTATAATTTGAAATGATCCTTTCGCTGCTCATGGAAATCCTCGTGTTCGATTTCCTTCACATACATCTTTAATTGTTGAACAAATTCAGAATTTCAAAACTCTAACGAATAGACTCTAATATCTGTTTGTTAGGAAATTGACAATTAAAAAAATACAAAAAACATAAAAGAACAGAGAAATTGACACACAGATTTACGTGGTTCACTAACAATATGTTAGTTACGTCCACGGAACAGAGAGAGAACAATTTTATTAGAGAGAATATTATAGAAAATACAGAATCTGCCAAATAATGCCTCTAAGTTAGAGGGTTTATATAGTGTAGTTCTCTAAACCCTAAGTGGAGAAGGAAAATAATTTAATAATTAAATATATCAGGTACTAATTATAATTAGGTTTAGGATTCAAGACATTCCAACAAAAAGGGATTGTCTTAGCATGATAGTGATGGAATGTATTTTCATCACCACAAAAGATGAAAATTTGTTCTTCTCTGAAGAAAGATGAAATTCATTCTCATGGTATGTCCTTTTACCATGATAGTGATGGAATGTATAAGCAAGTAATGGAAGCAATCGGAATCAATAAACATTCTAATTACATTTAATTTGAGTTGTAAAAGCATGCAAAATTAAATTTCTAGAAGAGGGTTTCAGGAACATCATACCTTTGTTAAATTCCTCCAATTCCAAGCTGCTCCTCACAAATTCTCAGCTCCAAAAGTTCAATGAATCATTAAGAGATCTTCTCTACTATTCTCAACCTTGAATTTGAGTGGTGGAACACAGATTTGAGATGAATTGTGAAGAAATCAAGAGGGTTTCAGCAGAAAACTTTTTTCTGCATTAGTTTTTGGAGAATTCAACTTCAACATCATGTTTAATTCAGAATTGAAGTGATTTTATATAAATCATTCATGCAGCCATTATATTTGAAGCTGAATGCCACATCAATTTGGACTAGGAAGTAGGATAGGCGTAGAAAATGTGTATAAACACATCAAATTTTCCAGAAAAATGGAAAAAAACCACTACCAAAACATATTTTCAAATTTTTTTTTAATTTTTAATTAATTAAATTTAAAATTTCAAAAATCAATTTCTCAAGTTAATTTAAAATTAAAAATTAATTTGATTTTAATTAACTAAACGAATTTAATTAATTAAATTATAATTTAATATCAAATATTAAATTAATCAAACACCAAATTTTAAACATGAATCCTATTCACAATATTAATAGTTAAATCAATATTTAAATATTATAAATTCTCCAATTTTGTTTGATTTCGATAAATTACACGTTAATATATCGAATATAACTATAAAAACTCTAATTACAATTTGAATACTTCAAATTGAAAAACCCTAAAATCAATTTTGAACTTTTCAAATTGAAATAATTTCAAATTCACTCAATATACTAATCCAAGGTGTTCATGTTTTAGGAGCTCTAGAGGAACCTTATAGACCTACAGATCATGAGCTCCAATTTTTAAGATTAATTGGCTAAAACTCTTTAGACTGAATTAATCAATATTCGTTAACTACCGAGTCACACTACTATAGCTCGATAGTTGCACTCTCTTCGTTGTAGATATATTTGTGTCCACTTGATTTAACCATAATCAGTAACTCGACCCTTCACAGGTTGTTCGTAATAACGGCTAGGTCAAATGCTTTTTTACACCTGAAATTACATCTTGCTCCTTAAGTTCCACTGATCCTCTAATGAACAATTGGTTTGTGATCCAATCAATAAACCGGATCCCTCTCGAGCCAATGAGAGGGTGGGGCCCCTTGTTCAAGACCTGGATTCGGCACTTAAGAGAACAACCTTCCTCCTATCCCTAAATCAGGTAGGTGTGAATTTCATCTTGTACCCTATATCCCCAGTTATCTACCCGATCTTATCCCTAAAATGGAAGACTTATTTAGCCGACGTTGTTGAGCCAACCCTCACCTATGCAAATCTAAGGACAATCTCGAATAAACAGGAGTCCATAATTAGTTCAAGATTAAGATCGAGTTACCTAGGTTATCTAATCAAATAGTCAGTCTTAAACAGTAAACAAAGTTATAAAATAAAAGTGACTTATTTCTTGGTTCGATCTTATGCAAACTCATTACATAGGATGCCTCCACTCCTCATATTAATACATGAACGAATCAGGATCACTTTGTTTGTAGCACCTTACAACAAAGTGTAACAACTATAGAGTGGGCCACATCCTAATGTCACTAGAATAAGGCACCCAAACTTATTCGTATATTATAGACCGTTTTGGCTATTTACTCAAACTTGATCCATTTTTATGTCTACATATAAAGTTCAAGTATTCATGTAATAGCCATGGATCTTAGTTTATTGGATTTAGTCTTTATAAGCGCAATTTACATATTCAACAACAACTTTATTGAATAAATGTCAAGTAACATCTTTATTGATAATAGAAAATGTTTAACTTTACAAATCGCGAGTTTTAGGACATACAACCCAATAGATAGAGGATGTATTAATGGGATTGGTGTCCTATTTCTCCCGGTGGTCTCATAGTTTGTAAATTTTTGTACACATATTATTATTAATAAAAATAAATGTTATTTTATAAGCATTTACTCAAATCCAATAACCTAAGATCTGTGGTTAATTCATGTAACTTAAGCATGTATGTGAGACATACAAGTGGATCATGCCTTAAGTAATAACCTAAATGGTCTGCAGCAGATGGATAAAGGAGGGACACCTTATCCTGTTAACATTACGGATACAGCCGTTTTGTAGATGTTACAAGTGTTGTAAAGTGCTACAGATGGTATGATCCTGACCATTCATGTGGAGACATGTGAGCGGGGTATCCATTACAAAGAGTTTGTATAAGACCGGACCACGAGATGATTACTTTTTATATGACGTTGTGGATAATTGAGACTTACATTTCACTAAAATGACCATAGGTGACATGACCTTAATATTGAGTGAGTTGGGAACTCCTGCCTATAACGGCGGTCCTTTGATTTGTATGGGTGAGAGTGGCCAGATTGTCAACTCAACAAGCTTAATATTCTGAGGATTCATCTGATTGGGGAGCTGGGAACCTAGCTACACAAGACGGAATTCATTCCTTCCCCGAAGCAGGGGTAAGTACATAAATTACTCCCTTAAGGGTTGATTCCGAGTCTTGAACATAGTAGCCACACCCTCTCTTTAGAAGAGAGGACTCAGTCATAGTAGGACTATGACTCATTGTTCATTAGAGGAATCAGTGGTACTTAAGAAGTTAGATGTAACTACAAGGGCAAAACAGTAAATTGGCCCAACTATACTTACGAGAGATTTTTAAAGGGTTATCGCACTATTGATTGGTCATATAGACACAAAAATATATCTGTAATGCGAATAGTGCAATTGTCAGTCTTTAGTGGAGTGATCAACAGTTAACGGATGGTGGATCTCGTGATTAAAGAGTTTAATAAGTTATTCACGTATCGTTGGAGCTTCAAGCTTAGGTCAATGAGGTCCCCTTCATAGCTCAAAGAATTCAAGTTGAGAATCAGATTTTGGGTTAGTTTGAAGTGTTCAAATTAACAAGAGGAAGTTTAATTATATATGATATAATTAAATTAATTCAATTATATGTGATATAATTGATATGATGTATTAGATACATTAATTGGAGGAACTAATATAAATATGATTTATATTAAATACCATAAAATAGAAAAATAACTATGGCTTATATGTTTCATATGATGAAATATTAAAACTATAGGTTATAAATATAATATGATAAGTTGGTTATTATATTTATTTATAACATATTCATATAATTAATTATTATTTTTCTCTAATAACTGATTTGAGTGGGAGGTTATTGGAAGTTTTATGGTAACTGTGAGATAAAAAGGAAAATGGTTTTCCAAAATTCAGTTGATGGTTCATTCGGAATAATCTCACAAAAAGGCTATCAAATAAAAAGGTTTTACTAAGCTATAGCATGGAGAGCATACACGATCGAACTATGAGTTTACTATACGATAGTTACTCAGTTATTTGTTGCTACACCATCGAGTAGCAAAGTCTATATGATAAGCTTTCGTTTACTAAACGATTGAATATTTCTTCTATACGATAGACAACCTCATCTTCCACTTACTCAATCATCTACCTCCTATTTTTCTCAATCCAAGATCATACAGGGTCCACAACTCCTAGATTCTCATACCGAGAATACCAAGATAACACTTGTGGTGGTGTTCTAATTCTGTTCGAGGATCGACAGGGACTCGATTGGGGTCGAGGTTGATTCAGACGTTCGTTGAGATCATGTTCTAATCTTTATGTTCGAAGTTCGTGCTGTTGAACCAGTTGCTGAACGATCAAGAGATACTTGAAGAATAATTCTTCAAAGGTTTGCATACTTTATCTCTTGTACCTTCCTTTATAAGTAGTATGTTATAATTTGTGTTCATGCATAATCTGTTTCCACTAAAATTGTAATTGTTTATGTTCTTTCTCAATGGGATTTGGAACGATCCACTTCCATTGCTTAAAGGATCTCTATTTAGATTTTCTTCAGTGATGTTAGCAGTTTCATAAAAGTTTGAACATGGGGTATTGACTTGGTGGTTATGGAAGGTTTGTGGTGAAAGTTACCTTGATAGCTAAAGAACTTTCAGGTGAGCCAAGAAGGTAGAAGTTGTACCATAACTTTCAGTAAGGTTTATCGGCATGTTACAAAACAGGAAAATCTTGGAAGGTGGGATTCCAAGTGCTTTACTCTTTATGGTGGAGTGAGTTATAATTCTCAGAGTTAAGAATTATGATTGTGATCTGTGAAGATTATGGATATAACAGAAATTGTGGATTCTTCAAATATCCTATCAAGGTAGAATTTGTTGAGTTTTGGCAAATTATTAGAAGTGCAATTGTCTCATATTGAAAAGGTTAAATAAAGTCATGGGCTCTAAGCACTATAAAAGGAGCTCATGTCTTTGGTTTCAAATCATCCTAGTTAGAAATACTTTAAGCTTAAATGTTCTAACTCTAGTTAAATTCCTTTTATGTATTATCTAGTTTGAGAGTGAGATTAACATGTATGTATAGTATAATAGCTTTGAGACAGTGCTCACGTAAATGGGATCGGGGAGAGAATTATTTTATATAATTGCAACAATTTTTTCCATAGTGGATGTCTTTTGAGTGGGCTATTGTTTTTCCTACAAGTTTAGAGTTTTCTACATAAATTCTTTTGTTTCCTAGTTTTATTGTTTTCTTTCAATTTCTCTATTATTTTTTCTGCTTATTCTTGTTGTAGAAGTGAGAGGTTTTTTCCAACATTTAGATCGTCGAGTTGGTTATTGTAGTCAGTGGTTATTATAGTATGTATGCTATAATAGTCTATAGGTTATAATAGTCTGTATTTTAGGTGTTGACTATTATAGTTTGGGTTATAATAGTTTGTGTTTGAGGTGAAATTTATTTTACTTAAGGTAGAAAATAGTAAACACGGTAACATAGAGGGGTTTGAAATAATAATAAATTATAGGTTACAATAGTTGAAAACACCAGCTATCATAATTGGAACTCCAAATATATAATGGGATAAAATAGCCTACTCCACCACTTGAAGTCCCAAAACCCCTAGGGGTGTGTTTTGTTAGTGGTAAAAAACTTACAATTAATTATACATATATATATTGCACTACATATAATCATTCTTTTTTTTTTTATTTGATCATCATATTTAGAATTTGGACCACAATTTGTGTTTGATAATAGTTCTAGTTACTAACTAATTATTGGAACTAGACAAGTAACAAGAATAAACTTGATGTCCATACTTGCCACAAGAAAAACAAACAACATTATGCAAGAATTTATCTCTAATAACAAATTTATGCACTTTACTCTTCTTGGAGAAATTCTTTTTTAGAGCATTGTAAAAACTTTGCTCTTTAAGAAAATTTTCTTCTTGAAGAAGTAATGTGACCATACTTCAATTTAAAGCACTTAGGTCTAATATGACCTTCAAAACCACAATTATGATATATAGGTATAAAACTAGATTTAGCATTATTAGACCCAACATTAGACATATTAGGCACAATATAAGATTCTTTAACATATATAGTTTTAGAACATGAAAGAGTAGAACATTCATCAATATAGCCTAAACCTCTTTTATCACCAAAAGGCTTGTCTACTTCAATTATTTTGTCCAATCTTTGAGTACATATTGTAGACTCTAGCTTTATCAAATTTTTGCAAGACATTTAATTCTTTTTCTTTAAGTGATTTAATCAAATTATCCTTTCCACAACTATCATGCTCAAGAAATCTAACTTTATCAAGCAATGCATTTTTTTCATCACAATCACAAACATGCTTATTACAAGAGGCATTTATTTTATCAATTTGCACAACATGCTCATTCTTTTTAAAGCAAGCAATTTCATCAAGTAAAGACTTATTTTCACTAGTCAAAATGTTGTATTTATTTTTAAGCACAACATGTTTTGAACTAAGCTTTTCTAAGTCATTTTGCATACTTTCAAAAGCTTCAAAAAATTCATCATAAGAAAGGGGTTCTAAAATTACCTCATCATCAAGTTCATCATCTTTTTCACTATGAGCCATAAGACCAAGATGTGCCACTTCTTCACCATCACTTCCACTTTCACTTTCACTATTATCATCCCACGTAGCCTTCATTGCCTTCTTTTTGGATTTCTTAGATGATTTGAGGAATGGATAGTTCATTCTTATATGACTCGACTATTTGCATTCATAACAAATCACCTCATCCTTTTTTCTCTTCTCACCTTTTGACTATTTTTGGGTTGCTAGATGTTTCTTGAATTACTTATTCCTTCTGATGAACTTTATGTACTTACGTGAGAGATATGCGACATCATCTTCATCAAGGATATCCTCATCTTTGAAGTCAACTTCCAAGGAGATGGTCTTTGATGCAATACTCTTATTCTTTTTGGACTCACCCTCCAAGTGCTCATTCATTGTGATCTCATAGGTCATGAGTTCCTCTAATAGAAGTTTGGTGAGATCTTTGGCTTCTTGGATTGCCGTCACCTTGTGATCTCATAGGTAGAGACCTAATAATTTTTCTAACATTTTCGGATGTTGTACAGACTTTACCAAGTCCCTTCAAAGCATTCATAATGTTAGTAAATCTAGTAAACATATCCGCTATAGACTCATTAGCATCCATCTTAAATAATTCATAATTATGAACAAGCATGTTAATTTTAAACTCTCTAACTTGATTTTTTCCTTCATGAGTAATTTCAACAATATTCCAAATTTCTTGAATGGAATAACACTTGGGTATTCTATTAAATTCATCTTTGCTCGAAGCACAATACAAACAATTAATAGCCTTAGCATTAGAAGAACACTTTCTCATTTCATTTTCATCGTACTTGTCTTCTAATTTAGGCTTATCAACATTATCAACCTTTTTTATGGGTACATAAGGACTTTTAACAATAATTAACCACAAATTATAGTCAATAGATTGCAAATAAATTTTCATTATAGCTTTCTGATATGCATAATTGAACCATCAGAATAAGGAGGTCTAGAAGTTGATTGGCCTTCAACAATTCTATTTACTACTAGGTTTTTTATGATGCTCTAATAATAAAGTTTATTAAAATAAATTAAATTTTAAGTGAGCAATCTTGCTCCAATACCAATTATTGGACCGATGTGGTAACCCTAGGGGGAGGGGGAAGGGGTGAATAGGGTTTAATTAAAATTTTCCTAAATATGCTCAATTTAAACTGATTAGATAATTTTTAAATTAAATTAATAAAACCCTAGTTGATACTAATAACAATATTGATAAAAAAAAAAAAAAAAGTATGTGATAATCTATTCAATCAATACCAACCAATAAGAGCAAGCAATTAAAATTAAGTGCAAAAATAACTAGGAAAGAGTTAGAGAAGAAGACACCGTGATTTTTATAATGGTTCGATCAAACACGACATATATCCACATTCCCAAGTATCTCTTGGAACTTTGATTAAAAAAATCTTCTTCGACTCTTTCCACGAATGAGAGACAAACCTCTATCTTGTTCCTTTTACGGGTTCAAAAGCAAACACGATCCTTTCCACAGGTTAGGATTCAACCGTTACAATATTTTTTCTTAAGCTTTAAATTGCACAATAAAACTCTCCAAAAAGATGTGTATATAAGTTTGTTTTGTACTTGGCACATATTATGCTCTAGTTTCTTGTTTTGTATATTTTTATATTAGTATGACTTTTATGATGTACATCCCACTAGCTTTAGGACAAGTGGGAAATTTTTGGGGTTGATACCCTCAATCTCATGGGTTCTGTAGTTTACAATTATATTGTACAAACAGTTTATTTATTTAAAAAAATATGAAGTATTTTATTCAACATTTAGTAGCATTAACCCATAAAAACAATAGACAAACATCCAAGGTTATCTTCTGTAGCTTAAACATATATGTAAAGACATATAGGTGGATTGTGTTTAAGTGATAACCTGAACGGTCTATGTGGTTTGTGATTTGCATGGGCGAGAGTGGCTAGTTCGTCGACTCAATATGCCTACCATTTTGAGAATTTGTCTGATTGGGGAGTTGAGAACACAATTACATAAGACAGAATTCACTCATTCCCTATTGTTGAGGTAAGTAGATCAATTACTCCCTTAAGGGCTGATTCTGGAGCTTAAACAATGTGGCGCCGCACCCTCTCCTGGTCTGAGAGGGGTTTGGTTATAGTTTGATTATGAATTATTATTCATTAGAGGGATTAGTGGTGCTTAAGGAGTTAAGGAGTTAAATGTAACTACAGGGGAAAAACGGTAATTTTGGTCTAGCAGTACTTACAAGCAATTTGTGAAGGGTCATTACCCTGTTGACTAGTAATATCCAATGGACATAGAAATATATTTATAGTGCGAAGAGTGCAACTGTCGGTCTTTAGTGGAGTGATCGAAAGTTAATGGAAGTTGGGTAATTTAAATAAAGGAGTTTAATTAATTATCTAAGTCCGATGGAGCTTCAATTTATAGGTCCATGAAGTCCCCTTTGTAGCTCAACCGGGATTATTGAGAATTAAATTAACTGAGAGAATTAATTATATATGATGTAATAATCTAAATTAATTATATGTGATATAATTAACATAATGTATTTGATACATTATAATATAAAGTTTATTAAGAAGATGTAAATATTTGAATATGATTCAAATATTAATAATATGAATCAGATTCATATAATTGTATTTGATGTAAATTTGATTTATATTAAATGCTATAGATTATCGAGAGAATTCCAAACTATAGGTTATATTATCTTTGATAAAATATAAACTATAGGTTATATGTTATATTTGATATAATATATAGTATAATGTAAATTTTAATTTAATTTAATTTAATTTAATTTAATTATGAATTAAATTAAATGAGGGACTTATGAAAATAACTCCCCCCTATTTTCTCTCATTAACAATCGTGGGAGTGGGATGCAGTTCGTCTTCTTCCCTATAAAAAACACAGAGAGTCTGTGAGTTTTGTACCTGATTACAATTCCCCAGAAACTTCTTCCTTTAAAATTCATTTCCCTCTCCCAAAAGTTTATCAAAGAAGCCTATAAATCCCTCTATAATTCTAACCCTTAAGCAGAATACAAAAGATTCTTTTGTGGTGATGGCCAATTTTGGGTGTTGTTGTTTTTGTTCGTGACTCAGGGAGATACGAAGTATTCGTGGCCGAATCGAGAAGGAATTTTGTAAAGAATAGGCTCTTCAAGAGGTTAGTAATCTAAACCCCAAATTCCTTCTTTCTATTTTTTGAGCATACTGTAAAATTTGGTTTCAGAATGCACATTTAGGGTTCTATATTTTCATGATTTTGTTAAATAAAAAATTGGGACCAACCTCTACTTCCATATTGGACCTCACAGTTCTTCAGTTTGAACTCACACACTTTAATCCTCACAATACAATAGAAATTTTTCTCAAGAATAAGATGAAAAGAAAGAAGATTGGAAGCTTGTAGAGAGAGTAACAATGGTGGGTTTTTTTTGCTAATTTTGAGGATTGTAAAATGTGAAAAGTTGAAATAATTTTGAGGAAGATGAAGTATAAAAAGAGAGGAATGTGGAGTAAAAAGTGGATTTTAATTTGGGTCATTGGATTGTTCAAAAGTTAAATTGAATGGTAGCGATTTAAACTCAATTAGTTGTTAGACACAAACAAAAATTAATATATACTATATATCATTTAAAATCATTTCTTTTAAAACCCAATAAAAACAAGAATACAGAATTTGTCAAAAACTAGCCAGTAGATACAAACATAAAATAATATTAAATTCATTTTTTAAGCAATCCAAAAATTTAAAAAAAAAAAAAACCCACCATATTTCACTCCATTGCTCCAAATAGCTATTTTAATTGGTTCAATTTGATGATTTGGCCATCACGTTACCATCTCATGTATTTTTTTTCCTTTACGCTTCTTTTTGCTATATTTTCTTCGTTTGAACTCCAATTTGGGTGATTTAAGAGGCATCAAAATTGTTCTGAGCTCTACGCTATAGATTATTCAAAATATTATTAATAAATAAAATCAGGTTTGTTATCATAGAAAATTAATTAATTTGAGATGAAGGGCCAAAAAGCCAACACTTTTCCCCATAGACTATAAAAGGCGAATCAAGATACACAATTCAAGAAATTTTTGGATATTTTAAAGAAACTTCATATCAACATTCTACTAGTTGGGACATTAGAGGAAATGCCTAACTATATGAAATTTTTAAAAGACGGCCTGTCCAAGAAGCGCAAGCTATCAGAGTATGAAATGGTTATGCTAATTGAGTGTTGTAGTGCCTTGTTTAGTAGCAAGATTCCCCCAAGGCTGAAAGACTTGGGAAGCTTCACTATTCGGTGTTCTATTAGAGGTGAAAGTTTAGGCAGAGCACTATCTGCGAAATGGGTGCAAGTATTAATCTAATGTCGTATTCAGTGTTTGTGTGGTAAGGGATTAGGGAAGTAAAGCCGATGACTATAACTCTTCAGTTAGCCGATAGATCCACTACTAAGCCAGTAGGAAATATTGAAGATGTGTTGGTAAAGGTTGATAAGTTCGTGTTCCCTATAGACTTCATAATTTTGGATTGTGATGCAGATAAAGAAGTACTGATAATTCTGAGCGACCTTTTTTAGCGACAAGAAGAACTTTAATTGACGTATAGAAAGGAGAGTTGACCATGCGAGTCAATGATTAGAAGATTACATATAACGTATTATAAGCATTAAAATTTCCTAGTGATATGGATAAGTGTTCCTTTCTTGAAGCTATTGATGCTTTGTTTTCATATCTACAGGATTTTGTGCTTGGCAAAGATCTGGAAAAAGAACCAGAAGAACTTGAAGAAACAACAGAACAAGTTGCTGCAATAGCAAAAATAGCAAGCTTAACAGCAGAGCATGAAGTGTCAAGGCCACTTAAACCATCGATAATTGAACCTCCAGAACTCGAATTGAAGCCATTGTCGACGTATTTAATATAAATATGATTTACGTTAAATACCATGAAATAGAAAAAGAACTATAGCTATATATTTCATATGATGAAATATTAAAATTATAGGTTATAAATATAATATGATAAGTTAGTTATTATATTTATTTATAACATATTAATTATATGATAATTAATTATTCTTTTTCTCTTATAACCGAATTGAGTGGGAGGTTATTGAAATTTTTATGGTAATTGTGAGATCAAAGGAAAATTATTTTCTAAGTCGGTTGGATGATTCATTATTGTATCGTTTCACAAAATGAAAGCTATCGTGTAAAAGTTTTTTACTAAACAATAGTGTATCACAGCCTAAACGATCAGGAGTTCCAAGTTTACTATACAATAGTTACTCGTTTACTCGTTGCTACACGATCGAGTAGTAAAGTCTATACGATAGGCTTCTTCTTTCTAAACGATCGAGTATTTAGTCTATACTATAGACTTCATTCATCTCTCACTTACTCGATCGTCTACCTCTTGCTTTCCTCAATCCAAAATCATACAAAGCCCACAACTCCTGGATTCTCACACAGAGAATACCAAGGTAATCATTGTGGTGGTATTCTAATTCCATTCGAGGATCGGGTTGAACTTGATTGTCATCGAGGTGGATCCAGTCGTTCGTTGAAATCGTGTTTTCATCGTTGCGTTCGAGTTCGTGCTATTGAACGAGTTGCTGAACGATCAAGGGCTACTTGAAGAAGAGTTCTTCAAAGGTTTGCATACTCTATCCCATGTTCAGTCTTTTAAAGAAGCATGTTGTAATTTACTGTTTATGCATAATCGTTTCCGTTTAGATTATAATTGTTTGTGTTCTTTCTCAGTAGGATTTGGAATGATCCACTTCTGTTCACTGAATCTCTGTTTAGATTTCCTTCAAATATCAGACTAATCCAGGATATGATCATCGGACTATCGTTAAAAACATTCTCAAGTATCTTCGAAGAACGAGAGATTATATGCTCATGTATGGTGTTAAGAGTTTGATCCTTACTGGATACAATGATTCTAATTTTCAAACCGATGTGGATTCAAGGAAATCTATCTCAGGATCAGTATTCACTCTGAATGAAGGAGTATAAAGCAAAGTTGTATTATTGACTCCACCATGGAAGCGGAGTATGTAGCTGCATGTGAAGTAGCCATGAAGCAGTTTAGATTAAAAAGTTCTCGATCAATTTAGAAGTAGTTCCAAATATTCATCTGCTAATAACCATCTATTGTGATAATAATGGAGCAGTTGCAAATTTCAAAGAACCGAGAAGCCATAAGTGCAGAAAGCACATCGAATGCAAGTACCATATTATCAGGGAGATAGTATGTCGAGAAGACATGATTGTCATGCAGATAGCCTTAGAAGACAATTTAGATGATCCATTTACAAAGGCACTCACGACTAAAGTGTTCGAGGGTCACCTAGTCAGATTAGAACTATGAGCTTCATAAATCTAGAGCAAGTGGGAGAATTCATGGATATATAGATGCCCTAGTTTATTGTATTTATTCTCTCATACTCAATATTGTATGTATTTGTACATATGTAAACTCACTGTCCAAGTGAAAATTTGTTAGATTGTATGTCCTAAAACTCACAGTTTATAAAATTAAACATATTCTATTTGCAATCAAGATGTTATTGAAGTTTTTTCAATAAAACGATTAGTAAATATGTAAGTTGTACTTGTAAAAGTTAAATCCAATAAACTAACAAACCCCTGGCTATAGCATGAATACTTGAACCTTATGTGGAGACATAAAAGAGGATCTGGTTTGGGTATATAGCCAAAACGGTCTATAAGTATAAGGATAGGATTGGGTACCTTATCCTAGGGACACTTTAGATGCGACTCGCTTTGTATTTGACACAAACAATGTGATCCAAAATTGTTCATGCGGAGACATGCAAGTGGAGGCATCCTATGCAAAAGATGTTTACATATGAACAGACCACGAAATAGTCACTTTTTCTTTATAACGTCGCTTACTGTTACAATTGATTATTTCAATCTGATGACCTAAGGTAACTCGATCTCTACTCTGAGCTAACTATGAACTCTTATTTATTCGGGATTATCCTTTAATTTGCATGTGTAAGAGTGGCCCAACAACGTAGCTCAATAAGCCTCCCATTTTAGGGGTAAGACCTGGTAAATAGTTGGGGACATAGTCCTGCAAGATGAAATTCACTCCTACCCGTATCAGGGTTAGCATATAGGTTTTTCCCTTAAGTACTAACTCTTGGTCTTGAACAAGGGGTCCCACCCTCTCTATGAATGAGAGAGACTCGGTTTATTGCTAGAACCATAAATCAATTGTTCATTAGTGGATCAGTGGAGACTGGAGGAGTAAGATGTATTACAGGGGGTGAAACGGTAATTTTGACCCACTGTTAATATGAACTGCCTGTGAAAGATCGACTTACTGATCATGGTTAAATCAAGTGAACAAAAGTATATCTATAGTGAGGAGGGTGCAACTAGGCCTTTAGTGGAGTGACCTGGTAGTTAACGATGTTGATTAATTCGATTTAAAGAGTTTAGTTGATTAATCTCGGATCATTGGAACTAATGATCTATAGATCCATTAGGTCATCCTACTAGCACACAAACAGATTAAACCTTAGAATAGCATGATGAGAAAATTTGAAACGTTCAAGTTAAAATTTAAAGGTATTATTGTTTATATACGATATAATTAAACATTTTATTATCGAATTAAATGAAATTGGAGAATTAGAAATTATTTAAATATGATTTAAATATTACATGAATAAGGATTCATGTTCTGAAATTGGTGTGTTATATTAATTTAATATCTGATACTAAATTAAATTAATTATTTATTAATAATTAAATTAAGATTAATTATAGAATTGATTTTTAAATTTTATTTAATATTAATTATTAAATTAAAATTTTATAAAATTAAAATTTGAATTTTATGTGAAAAAAATTCAGATAAATTAACAATGGATGGAAGTGGGTTTACCCACTTCCTCCACTTCACCATTCCATTTCCAATTAACTTAAGATGTTAAGGTGTTGATGTCAATTTCTGGTGAAATTGAGCTGCATGTTATGGTTAGCAAAAAAGGATACATTGCTGAGAATGAATTGAACATTCAATTGGAAAAAAAAAATTATGAGTTTTTTTAGTGAAGAAAAGTTCTTCAACTCTGGGACTTCAAACCAGAAAAGCTCTTCAAAATTTCCCTAAATTCAATCTCATTTTGGACCCACAAACAAATCTAAGGACCAAAAGGATAGTAGGGAAGATCAAGTGGTGGTCTACAAGGTGTTGGAGAGAAAATTCAAGCTCAAATTGAAGTAATTGCAGAACTCTCCAAAGGTAAGTTTTTGAAACCCTACTTCTAAGTTGATGAACATGCTTGCTTGATTGCTAAAATTACCGAAATTAGAGTGCTTAAGATCCAAATTGCTTTCGCTTGTTGATTGTCAATACCAACAGCCTCACCCTCTCACTGGCCTAGAGGGATTTCTTTTATGGTTAGACCATAAATAGGTTGCTCATTAGAGGATCAATGGTACTTAATAAACAAGAAGTAACTATGAGGGTAAAACGATAATTTGACTCGATTGTGGTTATGAACAACCTGTGGAGGATTAACTTATAGGAAATTGTTAAAAATTGGTGGACACATAAATATTCTACAGTTCATAAGAGTGCTGCAATGGGTTTATAGTGAAGTGCCCCATAGTTAATGAATGCTAATTAATTTAATTAAAGACTTTAATTAATTAATTTGTATCATAGGAGCTTATAATTGTAAGTCCATAAGGTTATTCTGCTAGCTCATAATAGGATTAAATAAAGATTTAGGTAGGGGTGTTCATATGACTTGACAACCCAAACAACCCGAACTACCCGACCCAAATTATAAGGGTTGAGTTGGGTTAGTTTAAAATTTGGGTTGGGTCTTGAGTTGGGTTATAAAAACTTCGGGTTGACCCGACCCAACCCGAATTACTAATATCAATATCAAAAAAAAATATAATATATATATATATATAATATATATATAATATATATTATAATTTACGTTTTAGCCTTTTAGGGTTTTAACTTCAAGCGTGAGTCCGTGACTGCATGAGCCCGACATGATCTCTCTATCTTCTCAGTCCCCCTTCTCTCCTCACTGTTGTCATTCATCATTGTCTAGTCGTTTTCTTTGTCGTCGTTCGTCCGACCGTTCATCGTTCATTGTTGTTCTCTCTGGCCGATTTCGAGGATAGTAACACATTAACACATTACCCTTTTCTCTTTGGCTGATTTCAAGGTTCTTCATTCAAGCCTTCTCTTGTCAGTTTAAATCACTTAAGTTTAATTTCAGATCTAAAATACATGTTTTCTGCCTTCCTCTTTGACGTTTTATGTTTAATTTCAGATCTCCACAAGTTTTTCTTTCTCAAATTTTAGACTTCCAATTCTAGTGGCCAATTTCGAGGTTAGTAAAAATGTAAATTGTCTACTGAGCTTCAAACAAAACGAAATGGCCAGGAAAATTTAACAAAAATATAAAATCACAACCCTGGCTTAAAAAGAATTATGAAATCGCTAAGTGCACTGTAAAGTTGTTTATTATGTACAAAACTAGACAAATACAATGTTTATATATGATATAATCATGATATAAGTACATTGTGTATAGCAGTTGAACTGTGCCAGCTTAAAGATGTCAAAGTTGAATTTAAAAAAAGTTGTAATGGGAGAATACAATGTCTTCATAACATATAACAGTGATATAAAATATATTTTGTGGTAAAACATTGAACCTGGATATGTAAAAAATAGAACTTTCAATTGCGTATAATAATCAAGCACGCAATCAAAGTTGTAAAGAAATGAGATCTTTTTCATGTGGGTGATTGTTTTATTTTGACTCATTTTTTATATTTATAGATTGTGGAGAGTAGTAGTGGACAACATAGTCAAACTAGTCCTAGTCCCTGCACTAGCTCTAACCCTAGCTCTGCCTCGCTCCTTCCATTGTTATTGCTAATGTAGCTGGAATTATGAGTTCGAGTAAACCACCATTACCGAATAAGAAGAGAACTAGAGCCACTAAGAAGACAACCTCCACTATATGGGATCACTTCACAAAGTTGGAAGAGAATAGTACTAGGTGCACATGTAATTATTGTGGTGAAGAGTATTGTTAAGATACTACTTCTTGTGGGACTAGCACATTATGGAAGCATTTAAGAAATCAATGTAAGAAGTATCCATATAAAAAGGAAGAAAAAGGACAAACTATTTTGATTCTTCAATCTTCTAATGGTTGTAGAGAAGTGTGTGCTAAGATGTTAATTGTTGGTGAGTTGCCATTCAAATTTTTTAGAATGGGGGTTTTAGACATTTTTGCAGTGTGTATTGTCCTAAGTTTGATCCTTCTTCAAGAGGAACAATTGCTAGAGACATTTATTAACATTTATTAACTGACACATGGACTTCATTGCAAAATATTAATTACAGGGTACTCACTATACACTTTATCGATTCAGAATATATTTTGCATAATTTTATTTTTTTAAAACTTTTGTCAAGTTGCTAACCACAAGGGTAACACTGTTGGAAAGGTCATTGAGTGTTTTTTTTTATTATTATTGAAATGGGGGATTAATAAAGTCTTTTCCATGACTATTGATATTGCAAGTTCAAATGATGGAGTTGTTTCTTATATTAAGAAAAGACTTAGAAGTTGGAAAACCCTAATCTTGAAAAGAGAATCGTTACACCTGAGGTGTTAGTGCTCACATAATTAACTTGATTGTGAATGAGGGATTGAAATAAATTCACGATTCCATTGCTTATGTTTGTAATGTTGTAAGGTATATTAGATCATCTCCTAAGAGATTGACAAAGTTTAAAGCTTGTATGGAGCAAGAGAAAATAAAATGTAAAGCTCTTGTTTGTTTGGATGTTGCAACAAGATGGAATTCTACGTATCTTATGCTTGAACATGCACTCAAATTTGATAAAGTTTTTCAAATATTAGAGGAAGAGGAGTTGGATTATCAAGACTATTTTGCAGAAGATGATCATAGAAAAAAGAGAATAGTGTCACCAAGTAATTATGATTAGAAAAATGTTGAAGTGTTTGTCATGTTTTTGAAGGTGTTCTGTGATGTCACTACTAAGATAAGTGATTTTTTATATGTGACTGCCAATTCTTTCTTTCATGAGGTGCAGGGGATTAATGATCTTTTAATTGGTTGGAGCAACGAACATAACTCTATTTTATGTAATAGGGCTGTAAATATGAAGACAAAGTATGACAAGTATTGGGGTTCAATTGACAAAATGAATAAGCTTGTATTTATAGTTGTAGCGCTTGACTCTTGTTATAAATTAGATTATGTTGGCTTTTCCTTTGGAAGTGTTTATGACGATGCTATGGCTAAAGCTCTTGTTGATGGGATTGAAGTTTATTTAATACGTTTGTATAATTTTTACAAATCACAATTTGATGGATTTGATGATGATTTGAGTGCCCAAAATTGTGTTTATGAACAAGTCGAATCAAATGATAGTTCAAGATTATTGAGTTCGAAAACTATGGTGGAAACTAATGCAAGTGGCAGAGTGTTATCACGATACAAGAGAAGAAGAGAAGGAAAAAATACTTTAGAATTGAGGAATGAGGTGGATCGATATTTATCTGACCCTTTTGAGAAGCTAAATAATCATTTTGATGTTTTGACTTGGTGGAAACTAAATGGAATTAAATACTGAGTTTTATAAAAAAAAATGCTCAAGATGTTTTTGTCGTTCCAATGTCTACTGTGGCTTCTGAATCAACATTTAGTACAAGAGGGAGGATTCTTGATTCTTTTAAAAGTTCCTTGTCACCTAAAACAGTGGAATCTTTGATTTGTACACAAATTTGGATTCGTGGCAAAACAACCTTATTGGATCTTCCTCCACAACTTGAATAAATGGAGATTTGTAAAAAATTGAGAATGATAAATGGTGCTCTAACTTTTATATTTAAATGAGAATTATGTTTTGATATGACGTTATGTACTTTTATTATGTTTTTGTAGATAATGTTAAGTCCTCCATGATGTCACAAACATGAAACTCTATGGGTTGAAAATTTTCATGGTAAATTGAATACTTATATGATAGATCATTTTATCTTTTTATTATTTATTTATTTTATTTGAACTACTTGGAATGTTTTTAAATTTTCAAGACAAAGTTGAATGCTCCAGATGCTCATAATGTTTTTGAATTTTAGAAGTATGGTTCATAGTTGACTCTCATTATGTAATTCTAGATGTTTATAAACTTTTTTGTTATATATTGTATTAGTGTTGTACCTTATGGATGTGTGGATTCATGGATATAGATATGTTGTACTTTATGTTTTGAAGTTTAATTCATGCTTAAGGACTATTTTATGCTATACTTCATGTTTTTTAAGTTTGATTCATGTTTAAGGACTATTTTATGTTAGTAAATTATCTTGGATCAATGTCTTTATAATAGGTGTTATACTGTTTTTAAAATTAACAAAAAAAAAAAAAAAAAAAAAAAAAAAGAAGAAGAAGAAAATGCACAATCCAACAATCCAACCCAACTCAACTCGAATTTTAAGGGTTGGGTAGGGTACCCTACTCGAGTAATTTGGGTAGCCAAACTAACCAACCCGAATCGGGTTGGTCCAAAATTTACCCCTAACCCAACCCAGCCCAACTCGTGTACAACCATGTACAATTTTAGATTTTGGTGTTGTAAATTTGAAGTGTTTAAATTATTGCTTAGGAAATTTATTGTATATGATACAATTTAATATAATGCATATAGATACATTATAATATATAGTTTATTTAAATTAGATTCAAATTTAAAACTATATAATATGAGAGAATAATATTTGAAGTTCAAATATTGAATAATATGAATTGGTTCATATTAAACCTATATAGTAAAATTAATGTGAATGAGATTCATATTAAACTATAGATTATGAGAGAGAAAGGTATTTGAATATGATTCAAATATTAAATTAATTAAATAATTGATTTTAATCCAAGATTAAATAAATGTTAATTTGATTAATTAATTATTTAATTTATTTAAATTAAATTAGATTTAATTTAAATTCTAAATTAAATAGATTATTGCAACAGAGTGATTAGTGGAGTGAGAGGATTTAACTCCCCTCACATTTTATTTTGAACCTTAGAAGACTATGAGATATAAAACACCTCTCTCACTCTCATGTAACAAAAGAACAGAGAAGAGTTCTCTGGTATTGCCTTTTTCTTCTCCAAGAACAATAAAACTCCCACAAACTTCCTTGTTCCAAAGAGAATAGCAGAGAAGATTAGTGATCGTGTCTTGCTCGTGATTTGATTGTGCATTAGATCTAGAAGATTGGAAAAATGTATTTGAGAATTGGTTCTACAATTGTTGTAATTCATCTTCTCTAATTAATTACTGTATAAAGCATGTCTAGCCTAATTCTTTATGTTTCTATTTTATAATTTTTTTGTAACAAAATTGGGACAAAACGATAAATCGCTTCTGCATTGGGACTCAATCCCTTCACTTTGTGCACCTAATGTTCTTGTCATTGTTAGTCAATCTCCATGATGTCAGACGATACTCTTGGGGTGGAGCATGTTTGGCATGACTGTATAGACAACTATGTGAAGCAACAAAACTGATGTTCACGAAATATAATCGTTGAGCCTGTGATACTTCTACAAATATGGACTAAGGACAATTTATAACAATGGCTCCACACTGCTCCAACATGTCAACAATCATGAATTAGCTGGACGAGCCCACAATTTCAGTATGTTACTTTAATTTAATTTAACCAATATTTTTATATAACTGATATAGTACTTAAAATCTAAAGTATTAATTCAATAATATAGGGGATAGACCAATTTTGTGTAACTACGTCATCTATATATAGAAAGTCAATTAGATATATGTTTGATCTACTTCAACCAGATCAGGTACGTGAATACTGAACCAACTTGAATCTTTTATACACATTTTTTATGTACTTGTCTTTAATATTTTTAATATAATATGTTATGTTTCAGATTATTTGAGAGTTTTACAAAGTTGTCATGGACAATTTGCCTAATTTCTGTATGAATGGTCAAGACATATGGTGGACAATAAGTCCACTCATATGTTTCCACATTGGTGAATGACATCATCCTAACTGGATGATCAAAGAGTTTGGCTTCCAACAGGATGTCCCTTGATCAGAGTTCAATATAGAACCCTTACTGCATAACATCGACTTACGAACCACAAATTGGTCTGAAAATATTGCATATTTGGTAGTGTGATGACAATATGATAGATGCAACTCAAGATTACATTCATTGGTATAATTAGTGCTATATTACTCATCCGAGAGCAGTTGTGAATCATATAGTACATAATACAATATTGTTTAATTATTTTTTTTATTTATTTTAAATATTTTCCAATTATTTTAAAATTCGCAGAAATCGAGCAATAGTAGCCTTCGTGATCTCTCAAATGATTTATAGTTTTTTAACATAAGCAGTAATGTTGAGAGTTACATGGAGAAAATGTACTATATGTATGATATACCTATTGCACATCCACCTGTTAATAGGCATAAGAGATGTGTGACTTAGAGTTCAAAGTCGATGATGACAAATTCGAAATCGATGACATCTACCTTGTGGGACACAATGAATATTTTTTTTTTTCTAAATGAATGAGCAACATTCAATTATTGCATTGATGACATTTC
Source organism: Benincasa hispida (assembly GCF_009727055.1). Taxonomy (NCBI): domain Eukaryota; kingdom Viridiplantae; phylum Streptophyta; class Magnoliopsida; order Cucurbitales; family Cucurbitaceae; genus Benincasa; species Benincasa hispida. The sequence goes on from NC_052353.1 coordinate 39,879,418, forward strand.
AATTGACATTTTATTATTTTTCTCAATCTGGATAATAGTTTAAATATGGAAAAAAGATACATTCCACATTTTAAAATCTAATAATAGAATAAATGACGGTATCTCTTATTAATACAAATCTAATAAATGGTCATAACGAAATTTTTATTTTCTATAATGGGTTAAAGATGGAAAAGTCGTATGTTGACATGGGACCTATATTTGTTTTTAAAAAACCAAACAAAAAACAAAAACTTGGGACCTACAAATTTACAATATCTTTCAATTTTTGCCCTCTGTATCCAATCCTATAATTTCCCCCCACAATATTTTATAAAATAATTATGAAAAAAAAAATCAAATCGATATAAAGATTTCAAGCTCAATACTATTTTGGCCCACTGGTGAGCTCATCTAGTAACATATTTTTAATGGTAAATTTATATTATAACAATTAAAATTATACTAATAATTGTATAATTTAAATTTTGAACTTTTATAAATAAATTAATTAAAATTAACTACTCTCACTCGATTTATTTGAAAGAATAGGAATATGTTTTAAATCAAGACAAATTCGACGTATTTTTTCAATGACATAACCTAAAATTTTGGCTACATATTCTTATTTTATTGGATTTTAATTGAATAAAAATTACTATACATATTGAATTGAAATCCTTCTACTTTGAGTTTTATTTTGTTTTGGTCTATATATTTTTATATATCTAATTTAATTCATAAATTTTTGTTAAGTTTAAGAAATAGTCCTAGTAATTAATTTATTGTTACTTTTATTTTTATAAATAAATAAAAATACTCTCTATTAGCATTTTTCTTATAAATTTGAAAATTATATTCACATAGTTTTTTTTTTTTAAATTTTTTTTATTATTTAACCAATTTCGATAAAAATAGCTATGAATCATTAAATTTAAGATTTATTGAAAATACATGGATAACTTTAATATTTTTAGTTTAAGATTTGTTGAAAGTTGAAAATCTAAAAATTGACAATTGAACTTACATGAATCAAGATAGAAGAAAATATCAAGTATATGATTAAAATGGTATTTTAAAAGAATATATATTAATTTTTAAACAACAGTAAAAATTAAAATTAAGATTAATTATAGATACAAATACTAAATTTAAATATTTGAAATAGCTAAGATGGAATGAATCTCTCACTTTCATTTTCATGAGTTTAGTTAAAGCTTGGACTCTTTTACCAATCATTCATATTTTTTTCAGTAAAATCAAAAGAATATGAGAAATAAAGGACAGAAAGTGTGAGAACCAAATACAAGAATTTTACCAAATAATTTCCTTTCCAAAGGAAAGCTGAGAGGTGAGAAGTAGGAATAAATATTAAATACTTGTTTCTCAAATATTGTAAAAAAATAAAACAAATAAAAACAAAGACGATTTTCGAATAAAGAAAATGAGCCATACAAATATAACAAAATGTCACTGTCTATCTATCAGTGTCAAACCGTGATAAACTTCTATTACTCAGTGGTAGAAATCTATCACGATCTATCACTCATAAACAGTGACATTTTGTTATACTTTAAAATATTTTCAACAGTTTTATTATTTAAAACAAAAACAAAAATAAAAATAGAAATATTACCAACTTTATGATTTACAGTTAAATTCTCGCCAACATGAACCTAACTCAACTGTAATGAATTTGTATCATCAACTTCAAAGTGTGAGATTTGAAAAAAATTAAAATTAAATAAATTTTCTATATTTCTTATACTAAAATATAGGTTAAATTAACAGATTAACTCATGACCTTTCATACTTATGTGTTAAATTAGGCTTTATATTTAAAATTAGAAAACTTATTTTAAATAACAAAATTATTGAAAATATTTATAAATAATAACAAAATATCATAGTTTATATGTGACAGACATAATAGACTACTATCTACATCTATCTATTGAAATTTTACTATATTTATAAATATTTTAGTTAATTTTTCTATATTTGAAAACAATCCTAAAATTTATCTAATATATTTTTAAATTTTTAAATATATTTATAAAAATGGAATTCTTTAACTTTCGAAACTATGTTTCATAGATTCTCGTCATATTTCACACTTCTAAAAAATAATTAGATTTGTTAGACCTAGAATCAACGTTTACATCGAAAAATTTCAATTTAACATATAATAAATACATTAAAATTGAAAATAGTCAAATACGTCAAAAATTTATTAAATACAAAATTAATGATTTAGAGGATTATCACAAAAACAAAATTGAAAATTCAATAGACTAAAGTTGTAGTTAAATTTAGAATTGCCTCCAACTCTTATCCACTAAAAACACTCTGAATTTGGAAAAGAAATTACACAGTGGCTGACAGTTCAACACTGCTCAACGTTTGGGAAAGAAACACAAATACTGTATTTAATAATTATTAGGAGCATAAAGTTTATTCTTATCCACTTTCAATAAATAGTACAGATACGGGTACAAGATTCAAACTACAAACTGTCTCAGTTGCAAACACATATAAAAATGAGTAGAATACACCAGTTTATTAAATGAGAACGACAAAAAAAAAGCCGAATAAAAATAACCCATAATCTAAAATTCAGTGGGAATTCCGACATTAATGCTCAAGATTTTTTCATAAGAAATTTAAACATTTCTTTTATCTCATTTGTCAAACGATGGAACACATTGATTTGATTTGGACGTCCATAGCATTTCCAGACTGCTTTTTTATCTTGCTGACGAGTTCATCGACGTAAGTCTCCGAGGACCCGCCTTCCACCGCCGCTTTCTCCGCCGCCTTCTTCCATTTCAAGGCGTTTTCTCTGAGCTCCTCTGCTTTAGGCCCAACAATGGCGTCTCTAAGACACTTCTCAAACTCATCTCTCACCACCAATCTCATCTCCGTCACGCCTCTGGTCAACCGGAGCCCGACTCCGAATTGTTCCACTAAGAACTTAGCGTTGGTGACCTGGTCCCCCCACTGCGGCAGCACCAGCACCGGCACGCCGGAGCTTAGAGCCTCCACCGATGAATTCCATCCACAGTGAGTAACAAAGCAAGCAATGGAAGGATGAGACAGAACCTTCTGCTGTGGACTCCATTTCACAATCTTAGCTCTTTCCCCTACTTTCTCTAAAAACCCATCTGGAAGAACATGCGGTTTCAATCCTAAACAATCCGCCATGTCCTTTGGCAGAGGCTTCATCACCCATAAGAACGGAAACCCAGAATTACAGAGCCCGTGAGCCATTTCCTCGATTTGTTTCTGACTCAAATGAACAATACTACCAAACGAAATATAAACCACCGAGTTCGGTGGCTTCAAGTCAAGCCACTCGATGCAATCATCCGTCTTCATGAAATCGCCGGACAAAGCCCCTTTTTCGTCAGAGAATTTCAACGTCTTGAACAGAGGACCAATCGGCTTCACAGGGCATATCGTCATCATATGATCAATGGCGTCTTTCTCAAGCTCCTCGAAAGTGTCCATCAAGATACAAAATGGGACCGATACGTTTCGAAATTGCTGCAGAATCGACAGACCAATTGCCTTGTACTCGCCGTAAGGATGCAAGAAGCTAGGGATTTCATCGTGCTTCAACAGTGGGAGCGAGGGTAATTGAATATCACAACAGGGGTTGGATTCAGAGGGGAAATCCACAGATTTACAAGAGTAATGATAATAAATGGAGAAAACAGAGCAAGATTGAACCCAGAGAATAAAACAGGGGAGTCCAAAATCGTTAGCTACATCACATCCCCAAGGAAGAAAAGGGTTTCCAATGAGACAAGAAACAGGGCGATTCTCTCCGGCACGGTCTTTGAGGGTTTGAGTCAGCGCTGCCTTGCCAGTGAGCTCGAGCTGCAGCATAAATAAATCCAAATCCCTACGCCTGAGGTCGTCTTTCTCCCAGCCGTCGTTCCAAAAATGGAAGTTGATGAAACCAGAGCCAACGGGGGAGGGGAGCTGGCCGATGCTTCCGGCATTTATGAGGCTGAGGCCAAAGTCGAGGGTGGTGGAGATGGTGATGTAAAGGCCTTTGGAAGCGAGTTTTTTGCCAAGGCGGAGCGTGGGATTCATGTGGCCTTGGGAAGGGAATGTGAGGAGGAAGACATGGCAAGGCGGTTGCGACTCTGCCGACATTTTTCTCTGCTTTAAAAAATGGCGAGTTGATGAAGAGAAATGGGGAGTGGAAAGTGTCGTTTTTATAAGTCTCCAGGTTCATTTAAGGACATGGGTCGTTAGAAAAGAAACTAGAAGTGGAAAAGGTAAAGCAAAGGTGGAAGAAGAGGGAGGTGAGTCACCATTTAGTTAAGAATTTGTTTTGCCATTCACCTATCATGTAGTGCTATTATTCTCATTCCTTGTATAATAACTATTGTAACAAACTAGGACAAGCTTTGTATAAAGGAAATAGCGTTGTAGCATTTATTGATTAATTGGAAATACAATATACAAGGGAAAAAGGGAAGTCCAAAGGACTTGAGAAATTCCCAGCAACCTTCATCTTCAACTTGGTATCAGAGCCAACATGGCCGACGCTACGTTCAACGGAAACAGCTCCTCCGCTAAACCTATAAAGTTTACCACACCACCTCTCAACCAATTCTTGAATCAACTCACCACCACGAAACTCAAATATGGGAACTTCATGCTGTGGAAGACCCTTGCACTGCCGATCCTCCGAAGCTACAAGCTCGAAGGACACCACTTAGATCAGATACCATGCCCACCGATGTTCATCCCAACCACTTCTGAAGAGACATCTAGTTCTCAAATGGTAAGCGATGACAAAGAAAGTTCATCAGAGGAACGATCACTCAATCCGCAATATGAAGCTTGGCTTGCAGTCGATCAACTATTGTTGGGATGACTTTACAACTCAATGGCACCAGATGTAGCGGTGCAACTCATGGGATATGAGAATGCCAAGGAGCTGTGGCAAGCTATTCAGGAACTATTCGGAGTTCAATCAAGAGCTGAAGAAGACTACTTAAGACAACTATTCCAACAGACAAGAAAAGGTGGCTAGAAAATGAGTGAGTACCTCAAATTGATGAAGATGCACTCTGAAAATCTTGCACAGGTAGGCAGTCGTGTTTCAACAAAAGCCCTCATCTCACAAGTTCTTCTTGGTCAAGATGAAGAATCAACCCTGTTGTCATAGACATCCAAGGTAAACTAGGTATTTCTTGGTTAGATATGCAGTCTGAATTGCTATCCTATGAAAAACAACTGTAGCACCAAAACTCTATCAAAATACATAGTTCCTTTGCACAAAAACCTTCTATCAATGTAGCATTTAACAGGAATACAAATGGAGGTAAGCCACACTTCAATCCCTTATTCAATGGAAGTTGATAGTAGGGGAACAACTCCAAAGGCAGTAACAAAAATCATAATCCATTTAATGGACAAGGAGGTGGTCGTGGTCGAGGAAGAGGTTGCAACAACTCAAACAGACCAACAGGTCAAGTGTATGGGAAGTACGGTCATTCAGCCCCGGTATGTTATCATCGTTTTGACAAAGAATACTCACAGAGTACTGGACAAGGCAGAGAAAATAAAGGGTCAGTCGACTCCAAAACAAACACTATTGCCCTGTTCACGTCAGCTCAACCCTTCAACCCCTTCATAGCCACACCAGAGACATTAACAGATTCGAATTGGTACATTGACAGTGGGGCTACCAACCATGTCACTCCAGACTATAACAACATCAACAACCCAACCGAGTATGGAGGTAATGAACTGGTCACTATAGGTAATGGTGAACAATTACACATATCTCAGACTGGTCAATCTTTCTTATCTGATGGAAGGAATGAATTTATTTTGAATGATGTCATGTGTGTGCCTAACAAGCAAAGAATCTGATTAGTATATCAAAGTTAGCTCATGATAATGCTGGTTGTTGTGTCATTAAGGACAAGGATAAGGGAAGAACATTGCTGAAAGGGGAGCTTGACAGAGGGTCATACAGACTACAAGGGGCTGAAGTGATACAAGAAAATACCAAGGGTCGAGGATCTGCTCTGTACAAAAATAACAAGTCGACTGCCTTAATTCTATCAGGAGTTAGGATCAATGTCATTGAATCAAGAGCTATTTGGCATAGGAGACTAGGACATCCATCAGTAAAAACTTTAGATTATGTTATTAAAGAATGTAAATTGCCAGTTAAATCAAATGAAATAAATTTTGTCATTCATGTCAATTGGGAAAGTTATGTGCCTTACCATTTCCTAACTCTCAATCTTGGGCCTTCTAATAAGTTTGAATTAATACATACTGATGTATGAGAACCAACTCCGTTTAAATCTACTAATGGATATAGATATTACATATCATTCTTAGATGATCACAGTATATATGTGTGGATATACCCTCTGAAACAGAAAAGTGAAACATTGACAGCATTCCAACACTTCATACAACTCATACAAACCCAATTCAACTCTGGAATAAAGAAACTACAATCACATAATGGGAGAGAGTATGAAAAAATACACCATCTCTGTGAGTCCAAAGCATTTTTGTCCGAAAGTCTTGTTCCTATACCTCTGCACAAAATGGCAAAGCTGAGCGCAAGCATCGACATATAATAAAAACTGGGCTTACGCTTCTTGCACATGCATCCAAGCCCCTGATCTTTTAGTGGGAGGTGTTCTCCACAGTTGCCTATCTCATTAATGGCATGCCTACTACAGTATTACAAGGTAAATCACCCGTTACCATAATGTTTGGTTCTAACCTTTATTTTCTTAATCTCAGGACATTCGGGTGTGCCTGCTACCCATACCTACAGGCATATCACAGCCAAAAATTCCAATTACACTCGGAGAAATGTGGGTATATTGGTCCTAGCTCGTATCACAGAGGGTACAGATGCCTCAGTCTATCAGGCTAGATTTATACAAGCAGACATGTTAAGTTTGATGAAAGGGAATTTCCGTTGCAACACAATCGTGCACCATGATCGTCTAGACGACAGGGCCAACGATCGCTAAACAACCATCATTTAACACGATCGCCCAGACGACAGACCATACAAAAGACATCACGATTGCTGAGACAACACGATCGCTGAGAACGATCGGCCAGACGACAGACAATGCGATTGCTCAGCCTCCATCGTTTAGCACGATCGCCTAGACGACAGACAATGCGATCGTTCAGTCCCCATCATTTAGAAAAATCACCTAGATGCCAGACGATACGATTGCTCAGCCATCATCGTTCAAAACGATCGCTCAGATGACAGACAATACGATCGTTCAGTCTCCATCATTTAGAACGATCGTCCAGCCGAAAGACAATACAATCGTTCAGCGCCCATCGTATAGAACAATCGCAAAGACAAAAGACAAAGTGATTGCCCAATCCTTATTGTGTAGACCAATTGTGCAGGCCAAAGACAAAACGATTGTAGTGAGTCTATCGATCGTGGACAATCCATTGTCCAACACGATTGTCCAGGCGACAACCCCTCCTATACCTACTCCTCTCAATGAGTCACTAATCCCAAGCCTTCAACCCATACTCAATACCCTGCCTCAGTCACCGTCTCTCCCTCAAGCAAAGGCAACCTATAAACCAAACCACACCTTACACTCCACAAACCAGACATCCTCACCATGATATGCATCTCACCAAAGCCCATTGAAAACCCTGCCTCAAACCTTGCCTGAAAGACATATCAATCCAACTCTGACGCTCATATCACATCCTACCACTACCTCAACCTCTCCCATCCCATCACAGCCCACCATCACCACCCGTCCCCCACCTGCTCTGACTCATCCAATGATCACCTGAGAAAAAGCTGGCATTTTTAAACCAAAAGCCTGGATAACGAGTAAAGCCACCGATTGTCTCAAACAAAGCCCACCAGAATTACAGCAGCACTTACACCCCTCAATGGAAAAAGGCGATGATGAAGAATACATGGCGCTGATGAGAAATAAGACTTGGACACTAGCTCCTCCATCTCCATCTCAGAATATTGTTGGGAACAAATGGATATTTCGACTCAAGCGGAATATGAATGGCACGATACAGCAGTATAAGGCCCGACTGTAACAAAGGGCTTTCATCAGCATCATGGAGTCGACTTCTATAAAACATTCAGCCCAGTGGTGAAGTCCTCAACGATCTAGGTAGTCATTAGTGCTGCTATGTCACACGGTTGGACGCTGAGGCAACTTGATTTCAACAATGCATTCTTAAATGGAAGACTAACTGAGGAAGTGTATATGAGCCAACCACCAGGGTATGTCAACACTCAATATCCAAATCACGTTTGCAAGCTGGACAAAGAAATCTATGGTCTGAAACAAGCACCACGAGCCTGGAATACTGCCCTCAGTTCAGTTCTCAAGAAATGGGGATTCTATTAGTTAAGATCCGACACCTCTCTATTCATCTATTGCAAGGAATGCTCGGTCATATATCTCCTTGTCTATGTTGACGATGTCATTGTCACAGGTAACAACACTGAACTCACAGAACAACTCATCCAGACACTAGACATACAATTTGCACTAAAAGACTTGGGCCAACTTCGCTACTTTCTGGGAATTCAAGTACACTATCTTGACTCTGGTCTTCTGATAAATCCGTCGAAATATGTGGTTGACTTACTACATAAACTTAATATGTCTGATGTGAAACCGGTGCTCTCGTCAACAGTCCAAGGAAACGAACTATCCAAGGCTGATGGACATCCCCTCTTTGAACCGTTTATATATCGCAGTACTATAGGAGCCCTTCAGTACTTAACACATGCACGGCCGGATATCACTTACGCTATCAACTAACTAAGTCAGTTCCTTCAATCTCCAACCGATATTCATTGGTAGGAAGCAAAAAGGATACTTTGATATATCAGTGGCACAAAACACTATGGACTCTACTTTCAACCAAGCCCGAACCTACATATATCTGCCTACTCGGATGCTAACTGGGCATCCAATCTTGATGACAGGAAATCAGTGGCAGCCTACTGTACATTTATAGGAAATAACATCGTCTCTTGGTCCTCGAGGAAGCAAACAATGGTAGCAAGGTCGAGCACTGAATCCGAATATAGAGCACTTGTTCATGCCACCTTTGAAGTCCTCTGGCTTCTACAACTACTAGGTGAGATGAGATTACAATCAATACTAGACCGACCATATGGTGTGACAATCTAAAAGTAGGAGCCTTAACTAAAAATCCAGTGTTCCATTCTCGAAACAAACATATCGAAATTGATCTTGACTTCATCAGAGACCATTATCTAAAAGGAAATATCAATATTCGCTATGTACCATCGGCCGACCAACTTGCTGACTGTTTCACAAAGCCACTCAACAACACATACTTCTATATTTTACGAGCCAAACTAGGAATACTTGAAGTACCCTCCAGTTTGAGAGGGGATGTTAGAGAAGAAATTAGAAATGGAAAAGGTAAAGAAAAGGTGGAAGAAGAGGGAGGTGCGTCACCATTTAGTTAAGAATTTATTTTGCCATTCACCTATCATGTAGTGCCATGTGTATTATTCTCATTCCTTGTATAATTACTATTGTAACAAACTAGGACAAGCTTTGTATAAAGGAAATAGGGTTGTAACATTTATTGGTTCATTGGAAATAAAATATACAAGAGAAAAAGGGAAGTCCAAAGGACTTGAGAAATTCCCAGCAACCTTCATCTTCAACCTGGGTTCTAAGTTTTAACGAGTTTTAAAACCTATTTTTGTAGCTTAATTTTGAATATGGTTCTATTTTTAGTTTCTAAATTTTTTTGAGATTTTTACCTAATAATTTTTAAAAATGTCTTTTGTTTTGTATTTTCTCAATGAAGGTTTGTTATAATTTTTTTAGACAATTTTACCTTTTTTTTTTACAGAAAATTTTTTTGTGCATAATTGTTTTTTTTTTATAATTATTCTCCTTTTTCTTTATTTTCATTTTTTTATTTGATTGTGTACAATCATTAGTTCAGTCACCTCTTCTTGTTCTTTATGTATTGTTTAATGTCCCAAAAAATGATGTTTCATATTCTAATGCATTTTTAATTATTTTTTGTTTTAAAAGCTCTTTTTAATGATTCTTGTTTTGCTCTTTTACATCTCTCTTCATTTGATAATAAAAAAAGTTTGTGTTTTTTTCTTCATTTCTCTATTTTTGCATGCATTTTCTCTATTTTTTTCATTATTTTCATGCATTAGTTCTCCTTTTCCTCTCGTCTTCGTATTCGTTTTTTGCATGCGTTCGTTTTTTTTTTGTTTTCTAATGTTTTTCTTCATCTTCATCTTCGTTGTTTTTTAATATTTTTTTCGTCTTCATCTTTTTTTTTCTTCTGTAGATTTAATAGGGGTTTTACACGATTGAAATTGGTTAGTTTCAAATGTTTAAATGGTGTGTATACATTTTTTTTTTTATGATTTTTCTGTTATTTTGTTTTCCTGTTAGTTCTATTTTTTTCTCTGTATACTTTGATATATATTATATATACATTGTTCAGTTTGTATACTGAGAATGATCGTTCTGAGAAATTTGTTTTTTTTTTTTTGTACTACCTTTTATAGGATATCTTACTGCTCAAAATTTATATACTGGGGTATATTAATTTTGTTGTATCATATATGTATATATGACATATGTGTTATTTCAGATTTTTCATACTGAGATATATATTGAATGTATTGTTATATGTGTTTGTATACTAGAAATGATTGTTAGATATGATAGAGAAGTTTTTAAAATAATCATTCTGCATTTATGTCTTATTATGTACTGTATTTTATAGGTACTCTTATTGTTCCAATTTTATATGACGGTCATTTCTACAAGAGAGATAATTACATTGATTACAAAGTAGCTGAAATTGATTTTCATGATCAAATGTCATTTCTAGTTTCAACAATTAGTATTGATAAGATAAATAGTGTAGGAAATTGTGGTAACGTTGAGATTTTTGCGTGCATTGAATCTAAGGATTTTATGAAGAAGAATTTAAAACTTAGAGAAGATAATGACGTTAGATAGTTGTTTTATTTGATTTCGAGTTGTGTTGAAAAATTTTGTTCATTAATTGTTATTTTTTAAAATACTATCAATAGTCTTGGATGATATACATCCCAATGAAGCTATGAGTAATATTAATGATAACGGTGGTCGTTATTACGAAACAATTGATTTCTCAAAGATTTTCCCTAATTTACAAGTTAATATTTATGATATGTTTCCTTCCAAAGATGTGTTGTTGAATGCTATGCGAGCTATTGTAATTAGAAATAACTTTTAATACTAGACTGTTAAATCAAATAAGCAAGTTTTGGTACTAAGTTGTCTTGTCAATTGATATAAATGATTGCTTTGTGCTCATTCAATTGGAGATGATGGGAATTCTACATAGATAATTATAAGTTTTGATCATGAGCATTCATGCTCTTTGGATATTATGTTGACTGGCCATAGACAAATATCATTTTCTGTTATCAAGGAATGCATAAAGGAGAAGATTAGCATTGATGGTAGTCATTCAATCACACCTAAGACTATAGTGAATTATAATCGAATTAATCATGGATTGGACATAACTTACCAAAAGGCATGGCATGCTCAAGAAACTGCTTTGAATGAAATTCGAGGATCACCTGAAGAACCTTTCAAGATGATTCCAGTATTTGTTTTTCAGTTGGTGTGAGAAACCTTGGCATATTCTTAATATATTGTTGTTTTATATATCCCGTTGTTTATGTTATATACTTTTAATATACCGTAGTATCTGTGATATATTTGCAAGTTCTATTATTGATTATAAACTTGATGATCATGAACGATTTTATTTTTCTTCATGGCTTTATCTACTTGTGTTTCGAGTTGGAACATTGTTGTCCTGTTATACGGTTGATGGTACTTCTTTGAAGAACAAGTATGGTGGGACCCTTTTAATAGCTTGCGCCCTAAATGGCAATGATAAGATATTCCCCTTAGCTTTTTGTGTCATTGATTCTGAGAGTGACTGTTCATGGCAGTGGTTTATGATCCATTTAAAAACATTATTGGGGATCAAAATAATGTTGTGATCGTCTCTGATAAGCACAAGATTATAGTAAAAGCAGTTGAGTTGATATTACTTAACGTATTCCATTGTATGTGTATCATGCATTTGTTACGGAATATAAAGTCTCGATATAAGGAGACACTCATAAATTCCAGATTTATTTCATGTGCTTGCTTTCAATGTTGCTGATTTTGAAGTTCTAATGCAACTGTTGTGGAGTTGAGTGCACGAGGCATACAAGATGAGTTACAAAGTATTTCTTTTGAAAAATGGTCTTGTGCCTTCTGCCCATGTAGTAGGTATAACATAATGACTACGAACATGTCTGAAAGTCTAAATTTTGCCATTTTGAATGCTAAGGATCTACTAATTACTTTGATGCTTGACATTTTGTGGATGATTATGCAACGATAGTTCTATTATAAGAGGAATGAAGCAGAATACCAAGTGCTTGAGTTTACCAAAGCAGCAAAGAACCATTTAAGGGAACAAATTGCTTAAGGCAGATCGATGCAGGTAAGTATTTTTTGTATATACTCTAGTATATGTCAGATATACATAATAATAGTTTTTTTCTTTTATTGAATTTGTAGGTTTTTCCACTGAACAACATTCAATATCAAGTGATAGATGGAACCATTCAACATGATGTGCACCTACCATCTCATAGCTGTAACTGCAGGATGTGGGATATTTTGTAGATTCCGTGCCCTCATGCATGTGTTGTGTTAAGTAAGAAGCACTTATCAATTAAGAATTATGTTTTGTCATACTATCTTAACACGAATCTTCCTTCAATATACAAAGACTTGATCCATCTGTTAGGTGATCCACGTGGTTGGAACATACCTGAAGAAGTAAGATCAATTTTCATTTTACCTCCTAATGTCAAGTGTCCAGTTGGTAGACCAAAGAAGTTGAGAATCCCTTCTTATATGGAGTTTAAGAAGAGTGTAATGTATGGTCGTTGTGGAAAGGTTGGACACGATCGGAGGTCGTGCAAATATCAAATTCCATAGGAAGAGTTTTGTTGTTTTTCGAAGCTCAAATTGTTCTATGTTTTGTTTCTCTGTATTAGCAGATACAACATTACTAATATTTGTTTTTTAGTCATTTGAACTCTTACTTTAATATAATTTTGTATTTTTCTATTTTGCTATTATTAAGTATTTTTGTCTTCATCACATTCAATATTGCGTTTTTAATGAACAATATTGCGCTTCAGAAATGTGTATATCATGAATATGCATGAATACATTGCAAAAGTATATTTCGCATAAGTACAAATATATTCTCTATATTTCTGTTGTGATTTATAAAGTTTATAATATGTCTTGCATCGTTAGAAATGACCCACTTTATTGAGAATATACTTCAATTATTCTGTTTTTTGTCTTCATCATATTTCATCTATATTTAATATGAATATGTTTATTTAATGATCAATGTTCTTTTAGAAACGTGTATATCATGTATATACTTGAGTATATTGTGAGGTATATTTTGTATATCTTCAATTATATTCTTTATATTTTCACTGTCGGTTCATATATTTGTGTCATAGTATTATAATCTTACATTTGTTTTATCGAAGACTTTCCTCGCTAGCTCATTCCATTATGGATGCACATCAACCAACCAATTGTTCATTTTTGGTTTCCATTTGACACTCTTGGGCAACAACATATTGAAGGGCTTGAGAGGCTAGAGATGCATTCAAAATCCCATATGACCAATGCTTGTGGAAATCTAGCAATCCCCACTTGCAAATAATCCACATTCTTGATCGCATTCTTGATCGATTGCACTGTTGTCGTATACGCGATATGACCCCATGAATATCGATCAAATAGTATCTCATCATCCAACATCCTAATATGATCTAGATCCACTCCAATGGTAACTTGTTTTCCAAGAAGGAAGTTTGATAAAAATTATAATTTGGCAAGTCTTACTCGGTCCTTTTTTTCACTGAAAATTTTTTCAAGAACATGTTCAATAAAGTTGATATTTTTATTGTTTTTTGGTTGTCGAAGTATTTTTTCATAAGCCTCCTACTAAATTTTCTCATATCCAATGTTGGTAATTCCCAAATAGTTAAGTCTTGTGATCTTTTCAAATTCAGCTATTCCAAACCTAACAATCTCCCCTTCAAAGTTAAACGTTAACTCATCTTGCCTTGTTATACTACATTGCCGGTGGATTAAGTGGTATAACAATCGGTATAGAATTCAGTAACTTGGAAGTCTACGAAATGGGAAAAAGAACTACATCAGAACCTTTTGAGATGTTTGTTCTTAATGTTATCCTTTATGATTTAGATCGCTTCAAATTTTGCATATATATTCAACTTTTGTATACTAGACCACCTACTTGTAGGTAACAACAAGGGTGCATCTTGAGGCATGAAACAGTGGTTCACCTTTAAGTAAATATAAACCATAGAATATTTTTAATATATTGAATATAAATATTTAATACATACCACATATAGTATGTCCACGTTGGCCTGCCTTCTATTTCCTCTTCCATAGTTTTCTGTATTCAACTTAGCTTTTGCCCCACTGGTTTGTTATATTTTGTGTATACCTTAGTTTTTACAAAATTATATTTCATGTTAACCTTAGTTTATAGAGTATTAAATTAGATACATACCTAGTTTATAGAGTATTACATTAGATACATACCTTTGGACTTTTCTTCTTAGATGAATTAGCTCTTGATTTTTTGTTCTGACGATTAGTTTCCACAACGTACCTAGATCATTACATGGTGAGTACTTGGTATCATGAATCCTAAATATGATGACCTTTTATAATCATTAGTATATTAAATTCATATCTTTCTTTTTTCTTTGTCTTCAACTTTACAAACTGTTGATTTTTTTTCCAACAACTGGGTTTTTTTTTCATCAACTTCCCTTGTACGTTTTGTCTTCCTCATTTCCTATTGAGATTTAGTTTCAATAAACCATACATATCCAATGTTTCTATAACATAATATGCATGATAGTACCTTCGCAATCTCATCCTGCCTTGTTTGTCTTTTTCCAACTTGTGCAGAGGCCTAAAAGAATTATTTTCACAATTTTATAAGTTTATAGAATATACATGAATTTTAGATATATGTCTCACATATCAATATTTATACCTTTTTTGTTTGAACAATTGGTATTTTTCGTTTCCTTGCCTCCATTATCAATTTTTCCTTTCTAACTTCAACTCCCACGTAGGGAGTTAGTAGAAACATCGGGTGACTCCCACGTTTCTTTTTCCTTCCTTTGATCAAAAGTTTTAAAACGTATTGTTTTACAGATAGCATGTGATTGATCTAATGATATAGAATTATTTTAAATCAATTCTCTCCAGAATAATTTCTCCATCCTTTACCCAATTATTTTCTGGTTCCCACAACCCACATACCTCAAGAATTATGAGAGGATAGGGAGGTAAATCTTTTGGTGGTGTTTGTGAAATCCCAATTGAAGAAGTTGATATTCATTCAGTTCTACAAAGATAGGTTTTCTTTCTCTTTTCTCTATAATTTTAAAGCATGCTTAACTTAGGATATGTTCTATAGTAGGTTGTTGTTAATTTTAGTCTATGTACTTTTTCTTTGGAATTCCCCATTGTATGGGTATTTCTGTTTCCTAAATTATTACCGAGTAATGGACATGTTCTCTTTTAATGTGTTAGGGCTTTCATCCCTAGAATAGGTATTAGAGCCATCTCATAGAATTAATTTAGCAATTCTAAAATTTGCACTAGTTTTCGATGGGATTAATTGTATTGTGAATGTAATATTTTGTGAATTAATGTTTATGGTAGTTTATGGCTATAGAATTTTATGCTTTTGATGGGATCAAATTGTAAAGGCCCCTACGTTTTTTGACATTTAATCATGTAATTCGAGTCTTTGTAAGTCCACGTCTAGAATTAGGATGGTAATCGATTAAGATCGGGACAAATTTTGGCCTCAAACCAAGAACAGCCGAAGAAACCGCCCAAAATCGCATTTTGGTGTCGCAACGTTACAACGCTATGACATATGCGACACTAGGGCTACGTTGCGCGCGATTCAACTGTGGTCCATGGTGGTTCATTCCATTTCGGTTTATTCAAAGAGGTTTGGTTTAATTTTTCATTGGGTTGGCTCGATTCGTGGTTTTGGTGTCTGGTTTGATGCAATTCGGGTCGGTTCAAGTTAGTCTGGTCTCATTTTGGAGCAATAGAAGTAGTTTTAGGATAAAATTAGCACAATTATTGTAATTTTTATTGCTTTATTTTATCCTAGGGGTCAAATTACCGGTTCATTTTCTATTTAAATGCTCTATAGATTTCATTTAGATAAATCCCATAGGTTAAGCATGTTCATGCATTTTTAATATGTTATAAGCGCAATAATATGTGGTTTTAATGTATGATGTGGATATGATTTCATGAGTTATTTAATATATTTTGATTTGTTAAATATACGAAATTAGAAAACCATGATGCATGACGTTACTTAGGTAAATATAAAGAGTTATATTTATTAATGTCTTGTATATGCTTGGTTGATTTTCATGAATTGTTTAATATAACTGTTATATTAATAAAGTTGAAAATCAATTTGCATTAAGCATGATACATCCATAGTTAAATATAATTGTTATATTAAAATCATTAAATGCATGTAATACAGTTATCTTGCTAGTTAGAGTTTGATTGTTAATCAAGTAAACCATAGAAAGCATGATTAAAGGGCTAATAATTAATTTTGTAATAGTTATAAGATTAATATTTAGTAACCAATAACCTATGATAAAGAGTTGCATGAAAACTTAAGATCTTAGGGAATTGGAATTAATTTTAAAATGTTTAAAATTGTTCTAAACCTTAGATCACTTTATTTCTAATAAGATTAGAATCATGACCTATTTGTTTTAATAGATTTAAAATATGACTAATAGGACAAATAGGACCTTATGTTATAAGAGAACTCTACCTGTGAAGTTCTGTCTAGGTTAGGGGTTCTTAAGATGACGATTTACGGAACATCTCCTATCCAAGTACTGACCTGAAACTTGAGTTAAATTAACCTTAGTCCTGTTAGCATGCAATGTCACTAGGTTAATTAAATGGTTTAATTCACCTAGAAAATTAGAATAAAGACCTTATTATAAGTGTTATAATAGACATTGATTTAGATAGATTCATTAAACAAAATTTAACTAAGTATATAAAACCCTAAATTGATAAAACACTTTAGTGAGAGGAAAAATGGTATATGGAATATATCAATTTTTAGCTCTCACATCCTTAAGAGTTCACACCATGAGATCAATGCTTGGCTTTGTGTAGCATTTGATGCGGCCTCCCTTCGGAAAGTGATTGTATGGGTCAATACCAAGGTGAATAGGGAAAGTGTTCATAGTAAGAGGGAAAAGGATGTGTGTCAACGTGTCCTACGGTCTCCTCCTTTAGGTTGCACCATGAGATTCCTATGGTCCACCTACATGTCATCTTGGAGCGACCATCTCTTCGGAGGGCCTAATCATAGATTCAGAACAATGCAAACTCCAGTAATGAATAGGGTTTCTTAGATTAATCTTCAACAATTGTCTTTCCTTACGGTAGTCTATTGAAGCATACCTTTGGGATCCGAAAATGGTATAGCCATAGTTGTGGGATCAATTAATCTAGTTAATGAATCCTTGACCAAAAATAAGTAGCTAAGAACTATAGGAATAAGAGTTATTCTGATGTTAGTAATTAGCTAAGATTGTCTCAATTCAAGCGAGGGGCAGTTGATCATACTTTCGTAGCTATTGCTCTAAACCTCTGAAGTATCATTATAAAAACTAAATCAATAGTTTAATTAGGGTTTTGTGATTGCTTGTTTTTTCTGAATTGATTGGATATTTATTTTTTTGTGTAATGGGTTAAGGCAAATATAACTAATACGGTCAATTATTTGTTATTCGTTTTAGCATGTCTTCCAGAATTGCTTCCTTGCTTAAGAATGAAAAAGTAACTTGTGAAAACTATGCGTCGTAGAATTCTAACTTGAATACAATTCTAATTATAGATGATCTAAGACTCGTCTTAACGGAGGAATGTCTTCCAATCCCCGCTCGGAATGCCTCCTAAGAATTAAGGGGTGCTTATAACTGCTAGAAAAAGGCCAATAATAAGGCCTAAGTCTATATCTTGGCAAGTTTGTCTGACGTTCTTACCAAAAAAACACGAGGCCATGATCACTGCACGTCAAATCCTGAAGTCCCTTTAGAAGATGTTTGGATAATCGAACTCTCAGATTCAACATGAGACCCTCAAGTACATTTATAATGCACGAATGAAGGAAGACCAGTTACTGAGAGAGCATGTGCTCGACCTGATGGTCTCCTTTAATGCGCCGAGATGAACAACGCGGTCATCGACGAGTAAAGTCAGGTACCTTTTATTCTGGAATCTCTTCTGAAGAGTTTCTTCCAATTTTTCAACAATACAATTATGAATAAAATAGAGGACACCATGACTATCCTCTTGATGAGTTATAGACTTATCGATCTCTTATAAAAAGTAAGGGACCGATAGAAGGAGAGGCAAATGTTGTCCATTCCAAGAAGTTCCACAAGGTTCATCCAAAAAAAGAAAAGATGAAAGGGGAAGCCTCCTACTACTAGGAAAGGCAAAGGCAAGGCAAAGATGGCTGACAAGAGCAAGTGATTTCACTGCAATGTGGATGGTCACTGGAAATGCAATTGTCCCAAATACCTCATCGAGAAGAAGAAAGAAAATGAAGGTAAATATGATTTATTGGTTATAAAAACTTGTTTAGTGGAAAATAACCATACTGTCTGGATACTTGATTCGGGAGCCACTAATAATTTTTGTTCTTCTTTGCATGGAATTAATTTCTTCCAGCAGCTCGAGGCAGGTGAAATAATGCCTATGGTTGGAATGGGAGACGCCATTGTATTTATTTGTTATTTAATTGAACAATTGTATTCTATTTATTTTTATTTAATGAAGCAATCATTATAAAAACTGGAGTAACTATTTGTTCAGCTAAATTAGAAAGCAAATTTTATGTGTTAAGACCAACTGAAGAAAAAACATTTTAAATCATGAGATGTTTAAAATTGCTAATATTCAAACAAAAAGGTAAAAAATTCTTCCAAGTAACAATAATACATATCTTTGACATTTGAGATTAGGCCACATAAATCTCGATAGGATCGAAAGACTGGTAAAAAATGGACTTCTAAACGATTTAGAAAATGATTCATTATCTCCATATGAATCCAGCCTTGAAGGAGAAATGACTAAAATACTCTTTAATGAAAAATGTTATAGAGCCAAAGAGCCCTTAGAGCTCATACATTTAGATCTCTGTTGTAACATATCCATTCTTTCAAGTAATTTTCATTAAATTATCTTGAAATATTTGGGCATTATTTTGATATATTGTGGCTAAAAAGTTAATTTGTAAGGCAAGATAATTAATTTAAAATATATTTGTAAAAAATTGAAATTTTAAGGAAAAATCGGATTAATTTACGTGTGGTAAAGTGTGATTTTAAATTGATTCCTCATTAATTTTGGAGCATGAATAAAAAATAGAGAAGATAATTAATTTATAATGAGTTGATAAGATAAATTTGGATTTAGTTTAAATTAATTAGATTATGTAATTTCTTATTTAGTTTGATTGTGAAATTTCCAATTCAATCAGAATATGGATTCCCAAATTAATTAGATTATGGATTTTTTAATTAATTAAAATATGAATTTTCTAATTAGAGAAATTTTCTTATTCAAATTGGAAATCTATTCTATCTACTACTTTAATTATTGATTTTCTTAAAATTAGATTTTCTAATTAGATAAATTGTGATATTCAAAAATAAAATCTAATCAATCTATTAATTCAAGTTATGGAATCCCAAATAAATTAGGATTAAGATTATTTTTTTTCGTCTATAAATACAAATATCCATTTCATTCCAAATCATTCCAAAGGGAGGTCAATTAGAGAGAAAAATCCTAGAAGACAACTTCATTTCAAGGACAACTTCTTTTTTTTTTTTTCCCCTAACAGCATTCCTAGAAGTTAAATAAGGGAGGTTGATTGCTTGCAAAGTTTTATCTAACTCAAGTTCAAGGTAAGTGATTTTCTACTGGAATTCCCTTGATTTGGAAAGATAGCTTACATAGGTGACTGGTATGGAACTTTGTTTTAATACAAGAATCTGTTACCAAAATAAAAGATTGAGAAGGGATAAGCTAAAATGGAGTTACTAGTAACAGTAGATGTTAAAAATTTATTGACATGGTATGTTGAGGCTTCATTAATTAAGAGGTAAACCATTGAGAGCATAAGTAAGATTTAAAGGAATTTGACGCAGTGTGCAAGTTCGAAATATGAACTAGCAAGACCATCAATTTGATTGAAAATGGAAATTAATCCAGCTCAAGGTTGACAAAAGTGGTATATGCAATAAAGTAAGTAAGTTGGATCTTCGAATATCACCATTGGAATAAGGGCTAGACTGGTAATAAAGTTGAGTTGATAACAAGAAGTTGCTATAGGTGGGTTTGGAGTAATACATAATAATATGTTTTCCCTTGCATGGGCAATGAGTTAACTAGCTCTAGGGAGTACAAGTAATTCAAGCTATGACTTATGAATCAAGAAGGTTTTATCGTAAAGACTAACTTCAGGGATCAATTATGGTTATTACGATGTATGGAAATGTGTTATCAATTGACTGATGCTTTAGCATCCAGGGACTTCAAAACCTCATTTTCAGAGGGAATTTTAGACTCATCTGCAGTAGGGTCTAGTAATGATATATGATTGTTTTAAGGCTAAAGAATAATATGAGAATTGGCTCAAGCAAGTTTTATAGCTCATGATAGTATAGAGCCTCATGATGAGTTTCTCATGAATGTGACACTTAATTAGACAAAGTTATTCTCATACATGTAGACCCTAAGAAAGATATCACAGTCGGCGCTTCTAGAGTAGAAGCAGTTTTCAGTTGACCAGATTTGTCTTAGTACGTATCTTCAGATGACACATTATATAGCATGACCGACTTTTCCACTACACATATGAAGTTTTCCCTGTGATAGAATGGTAAGCTCAGATATATGTTTTTAGTGGGTAAGACTTTTTTAAGCTCACGACAGTTTTTATAGTTCTCAGCTTGAACGTGTTAAAGTATTGTTGGTTTTCAGTATCTTAAGTTTCATAGTTATATATGGAAGGGGTTTTCACACCTCTTTTGATACTAGTTTCAACTATGTCAAATAGCGACCCTTGTTTCACATTTAGTTTTTAGAAGAGTCTCCAGTTAGCATTGGGTACTTGATTGGATTTTAGTACAACTTTTCACCCATAGACTGATGGTCAGAAAGAACGTTTGAACCAGACATTGGAGGATATATTTTGCACATGTGCATTAGGGTTTTCAGGGAGTTGAGACTTTCATCTGCATTTGATGGAATTCGCATAATAACAGTTATTCGGCTACCATTGGCATGTCGCCGTTTGAAGCCCTCTGTGTGAAGAGCTGCAGGTCTCCCGTGTGTTGGGATGAGGTAGAAGAAAGGAAAATGCTAGGATCTGAGCTAGTGCAAGCCATGAATGAGGCAATACAGAAGACTAGGGCTCGTATGCAAACAACTAAGAACAGATAGAAAAGTTATGCCGACATGAGACGTAAGGACCTGGAATTTGAGACTGGGGAGAGAGTGTTCTTAAAGGTGGCACCTATGAAGGGTGTTCTGAAGTTTTGAAGGAAATGGAAGTTGAGCCCGAGGTTCATTGGACCTTTCGAGGTCTTGGAGAAAATTTGTCCCGTAGCTTATCGATTGGCATTGCCTCCATCACTTTCTACAGTTCATAATATCTTCCATGTTTTGATGCTAAAAAAGTATGTGACAGATCCGTCCCATGTAGTTGACTTTGAGCCATTGTAGTTGAATGACAACATGAGCTATGCGGAAAAACCTGTAGAAATTCTTGCCGAAGAGGTAAAAACATTGCACAGAAGGGAGATAGCATTTGTGAAAGTCCTGTGGTAGAATCACGAGTTCAATGAGGCTACTTGAGAGCAAGAGGATGAGATGAGGGCCCAGTACGCGAGGCTTTTTTAGGAATGAACTTTCGATGATGAAAGTTCTTTAAGGAGGGAAGAATATAACATCCCAAAGTTTTGTTCGTAATGTAATTTTAGTATTTTGTAATATTCGAGTTCATTTTTTAATTTTTGGAATTTAATTGGATTATTGGGATTAAATTATTGAGAAATGGATGTTTCAATTTAATTGTTTAATCAGAGGGAAATTATGGGAATTGGACTTAATGTCACACAAATTTAATTTGAAATTAATGTCAAGAAATAATTTCATTTTGGAAGGGGGTTATGTCACACAAATTTAATTTGAAATTAATGCCAAAAATTAATTTTACTTTAGAAGGGGGTTATGTCACACAAATTTAATTTGAAATTAATGTCAAAAATTAATTTCATTTGAAAGGGGGTTATGTCATACAAATTTAATTTGAAATTAATATAAAAAATTAATTTCATTTTGGAAGAGGGTTATGTCACACAAATTTAATTTCAAATTAATGTCAAGAATTAATTTCATTTTGAAGGGGGTTAGTTAAATTCTTTGTGAATTGAAATTTTAAGGGAAAGATGGATTAAAAGTTAGAAGCAGGGTCTGATTGAAGGAAGATTTTGGAGATTGGAATCTTGAGGGTGGTTATTGCTTAGGCTTCGTTGGAGAATTGAATTCAAAGATTGATTATTGAAGACTATCGCTTGGATCGATATCTGAATCTAGTATCGAGGTAAGTAATCATACTACTGGAATTGCCCATGTGCCAGACAATGTAGTTATGATTTACTGAAGATTTGATGATGGTTTGATGTTTATGTATGCCTTGCTGATATGAGGATTTAAAAGGCTAGATGCGCATAGAGATATTCGAATGCTAGTATGATTTGAGTATATTATTATTCTATGAGTTTCTATTTGATCTAAGGATAATGAGATATATATGTAGGTTATGGAACTAGGATGACGAGATATATATGTATGTTATAGAACCATGATGATGAGATATATATGTAGGTTATGGGACTAGGATGACAAGATGTATATGCATGTTATAGAACCATGATGATGAGATGTATATGTATATTATGGGACTAGGATGACGAGATATATATATATATGTTATAGAACCATGATGATGAGANCCATGATGATGAGATGTATATGTATATTATGGGACTAGGATGACGAGATATATATATATATGTTATAGAACCATGATGATGAGATGTATATGTATGTTATAGAACCATGTTATGATACTTATGATGTTGAGATCGTGATAGTGTCTTCATTGATTAGTTAGATGCCCACTAGAGATTGTGTGTCCTTCGGGATTCACTAGAGGTGGTGTTTTCCTTTGGAATTCATCAGAGGTTGTGTATCCTTTGAGATTCACTAGAGGTTGTGGTTTTCTTCAGGATACACTAGAGGTGGTGGTTTCCTTCGGGATCCACCAGAGGTTTTGTTTCCTTTGGAATTCACTAGAGGTAATGTTTTCCTTCGGGTTTCACCAGAGGTTGTGTTTCCTTTGGAATTCACTAGAGGTGATGTCTCCTTCGAAGTTCACTAGAGGTTGTGGGTCCTACGGGACTTACTAGAAGTTGTGGGTATACTTAACTACAGTAAGATGAAATTCAGATATTCATGTATATATGTGTCCCATGGGAACTAAGGGCGTGCTTACGTCCCACCAGAGTTAGGCATTTAAAGGACATAGATGCCTAGCCTCACCCCAGTAGTGGGGTTACTTACTAAGTATTTTATACTCACCCTTTCTCATGTCGTTGTTTTAGGTAAGGGTAGGGAAGCAGTGACGAATGACAAGAGAAATCCATGAACGAGCCACTGAGGACCTATTTTAATGCTTCTACTCATGTTTTAAGAGTTATTTTATGTTTTTAAATTTCAGACTTGACATTTTAAACTTATCATTTGAAAATTGTTTTCAGACTTATTTATTTCCGTTTATGACTTATGGCTACCCTATCATTTGATTTCAATATTTGAATTTAATGAAGATCTTTTAAGTTACCTTATTTATTTAGCATTTATTTCACTATAAAAAGGATGTCGTTTTAACTTCCATGCATGCATGCATTTAGTAACGACCTAGCTTCAGTCCTAGGAAGTTGGGTCATTATAGTCCTTGCCAAGTATGTTCTATCAATGAATGTCTATGAAAAATATGTTTAAAAGCATTCATGTTTAAGCTTTATATATTGATTGATTGTTATTGTTGGTTTAACGACCTGAAAAAAGTTATTAGGAGATCGTTTTTTTGTTTCGGTATCGTGGAAAGAAAGAAAAATCATGATGGGGCCATTTGGCACTAGGTTATTTCATGGAAGGATTGTTAGAGATGGACATACATTCTTGTTCAAAGATATTGAAACTTGATAAAACTATGCAATATTATGAACTTATGACAAGAAAGAAGGAAAATGATATAATTGTTTATGCCATAGAATAAGGTAAGCGAGTTGGAAATTCACTGAGGAATAGTATTAGTTTTCATTAAGAGAATAAAATTGGTGGTGCTATAAGAAAACTTTATCACAAGGCACATGTTCTTAGGTATGAGATTAAAATTGCTTTATAAGATAAGAAAATGGTGTAGAAGAGACTTTTTTTCTAGTAAAGATTACTAGATATTTGAGTCAAAATATTTCAAGAGAAATTTGAAAGGATTAATAGGTTTGATCACCTTATCCTTTTACCATTAATCTTTATGTCTTTTTGTGTGTAGAGAAATTAGCATCCACGATGATACTTATGTAAATTCGCTAAATCCACTAGCTAAAAATCGCATGGCTCACTCCACATTAATAACTTCAGCAATAGTTTGACAATCTAATTTTTGCTATGTACAAACCTTTGTTCAAACCTCTTTTACCGCATCTTCGAACAACTTAGACTTCGATTTTTGGAAATAAGGACCTTGCCACTCTTTAAATTTGGGGGTGGGATTGTCTGAGTAGATGCGTTCAACATAAACATTGCGATAACCCTTAATGAAAATGAATAAGTAATAAACTCCACTGTAAGCGTAAGGGGAAAACCCAACCTAATAGGAGTTAAGTTGTGAAGGTACTTACTCGTTATTGGATACTTCACATGACACCAGTGTAGGCAATCCAAAACGAAAGTATGTGACCAGAATCAATGCATAATAACAACTCCTCTATCTGGCACAAGTTAAACTTAGCTAAGATAAGAGTTGAGTTGACTTGGCATGCAACCAAATTTGGATGTTTGCATGTCACCCGTGGGGGCAAGCCAAAACGAAGGATGCAACCAAGTTCAACATTTTGCCTATAATCTAATTAAGTAATCGCAAGCTTTGAATTGTGTTCAACGAACAGATTATTAAAAAAAATATGAAAACAAAGGTGTTTGAGATGAGTAAACTGAGTTCCCAGCTCCCAAATAAGACGAATCACCAAAATGGAAGGTTTGAATCAGAAAACTAGCCACTCGCACCCATACAAATCAAATGACTGCCCTCAATGGCAAGAGTTCCCAACTCACTCAGGATTGAGGTCATGTTACCTATGGTCATCCTAGTGAAATGAAGTCTCTGTCATGAACGGCGTTATATAATGAGACGTTAACACTTCGTGGTCCGATCTTATACAAACTTTTTGTATAGGATGCCCCTGCTTGTATGTCCCCAACACGAATGATCAAGATCAGATTATGTATGATAAGTCACAACATTTGGGACCATTCCACAAAGCAGGCCACATCTATAGCGTTACCAGGATAAGGTTTCCCTCCTATATCCATATACTACAGACCATTTTGTTTATCACTCAAGACATGATCCACTTGTATGTCACCACATACATGCTTGAGTCACATACAGATAATCAGGGATTTTATGTTTATTGGTTTGTAGTAAAGCAAATAAAACAAGCAACTGAGCAAAAATATAAGATGTGAAGTAAATATCATATATTATACAACACAAGCATTCGTAC
Source organism: Benincasa hispida (assembly GCF_009727055.1). Taxonomy (NCBI): domain Eukaryota; kingdom Viridiplantae; phylum Streptophyta; class Magnoliopsida; order Cucurbitales; family Cucurbitaceae; genus Benincasa; species Benincasa hispida. Next base: position 39,905,576 of record NC_052353.1, read on the forward strand.
AAACTGTTTACAAACTACAGGATACGAGACTTTAGGGCATAAACCCTAACAAGTATAAGATATGCTTAAGGACAAACATTATTCTAAATTTGAGGGTGTGATAACTTGTAGAAATACAAGTTATTGTAGCCTTTTACATAGAATAATGAGGGTAGATAGGCAGATCATGCGTCAATAATGCTAGGAATTCATGCCAAAAATGGTACTTGCGCTGAACTGCACAAAAAAAAGTTGATGACCGCATATCATGAGTTAACGTGTGTTAAAATGTATATTTTGAAGTTATCGCATGAGTTGATCGAATGCACTGATCTTTATGAAGAAACAATGATTGTATGCCTGGGGATCTTTGATTCTGTTCTAGCAGATCTCTTGCTGCAACTTCAGAGTGATGACCATGATAACAGTGCTGACATCTTCAACTACCTTGTTAGGGATGGTTACTATCCATTGTGAGATCCACAAGGTCATTAAAGAGTGGCTCTATAAGTAGAGCCTAGACATCAATAGCAAAGTATCTGGGAACTCTGCCTTAGGCCGAATCTTGTGATCAAAAGTGAGAGAACATTCAAGAGTTTCTCTAAGAGTTCTTCACTTCCATAGATCACTTTTGATTGACGACCAAAACGACGCCAGAGCAAGAGTCTGAGAGGGCCTTCTCCACTTTACGCTAGCATTCCATCACCAGCAACCTTGACACACATCTGCTGGAAGCAAAAGATTGTTGAAAACTAGTCATCCATCTTTCTATCTTATCTCTGCTATTGTATTATATTTTGGCTTAAGACATTAATACATCTTGTAAGTAACACAACTATCTATATATGATCATGTCTACCTTCATTATCTTCCTTATCTTGACCATCACTTTCTCATTTACCACGTGTTACTATTCTTCACGGAGTTAGGGGAAGGTTATTGCTATGAACTAAGTTAAACCTTTAGATGTCAATCCTTTTTGTTTAGTGTATAATTATTTGAATCAAGCCAAGTCTTTTGTTTTGATTGATAAATTTTCATACTAAAATTCACTCAATTCACTTCGTGCATTTAATTTACTTTGCATCATTTTAATTTTCATGCAATTTATGTTAATTATCTCTACAAACTCCCTCCCTTTGGTTACATCCTATACGTTTCAAGGTTAAGAAATCTAAATCTACTATCCGAGGATCTTCTTCATATTTCCCTTGCAATATTTAGTAGAGTAAGCCATGGAAATTAATTTGGGTGCGATATGACCTAGTGCCATTTTATCAGTCAATATCAAGGTGAATGGAGAAAGTGTTTATGGTAAATGGAAGAGAGACATGTGTCAACACATCCCACGATCTCCTTCATTGGTTTATAGTGAGATTTCATGCTCGGCCTCATGGCATCGTTTGCTTATGTCTCCTCATGGAAAGTGTTTGCATGAAATTAAACTCAAACTCCATAAATGGATAGGATCACTTTAGTTTGCTCGTGGCATCATTTTCTTTAGTATGTTCTTGGGATCCAAATAGTACAGAACCAAAAGAACAAAACTTTAGCATTATCTCAGGCATCTTATATAGATAAGATGTTGTCTCGATATAAAACGAAAAATTCCAAGAAAGGATTTTTGCCTTTCAAAAATGGAATTCATTTGTCTAAGGAACAAAGTCCTAAGACACCTTAAGAAGTTGAGGTTATGAAATGAATTCCATATGCATCAGCAGTAGGGTGCTTAATGTATGCCATATTGTGAACTCATCCTAACATATGATATGCAGTTGGAATTATCAGCTATGCAGTTGGAATTGTCAGCAAATATCTAAACCCCAAATGTCAAATATTTCACAAACAAGAATAGAATTAAGGAGCATTTCATTTATTTTAGATAAAGATCCGGATTTTTGACACTTTTGACAAGACTTACAATAAGCAGATGAATCAGAAAAAAGAGAATCCCGGAATAGTCCTTAATCTAAAATTTTTCTAGTGGTTCGTTTAGGACTGAAATGACCACCATATGCTTGTTCATGGAAAATGATAGAACATAATCAAATTCTTCATTAGGGACACATCTCCTAATGATTTGATCATAACAAAATTTCCATAGGTAAGGAGGATCCCATACATAGTATTTAGAGTCACCTTTTCGTTTAGACTTTCTAGACCAAGACATGTTAAGAGGAAATTACCTGTGATAAGGTAGTTTACCATGTTGGCGTACCATGGTAAGAAGGAAGACACCTTTAAAAGATGTTCATCTAGGAAGTCTTCTCTAATAGGTATTAGTTCTTCTTCTTGTTTGATTCGACTTAGACGGTCTGCCACTGAATTTTTGGATCCCTTTCTATCTTTGATGGTTATGTTGAACTCTTGTAAAAGAAGAATCTATCTAACAAGCCTTGGTTTTGATTCTTTCTTTGTCATTAAGTACCTGAGACAACATGGTCAGTATAAATGATTATTGGAAAACCAAGAATGTAAGATCTAAACTTATCCAAAGCAAAAATTATAGAGAGAAATTCTTTTTCTGTTGTTGAATAGTTGATTTGAGATGATTGAGTTTTCTTGATGCGAAACAAATCACATTGCATTTCTTGTAAACTCTTTGTCCTAATACTGCCCTCATTGCTAGGTTACTAGCATCACACATGATTTCAAATGGTAAGTCTCATCGGGGTGGCTGAAGGATTGAAGTTGATGTCAACTTCTCCTTAAGTGTGTCAAAAGCTTCCTTGCATTCTTTGTTGAAATTGAATACGACATCTTTCTGAAAAAGGCTTGATAGGAGGAGTGAAATTTTGGAAAAGTCCTTGATGAACCTCTTATAGAACACTGCACTACCAAGAAAAGAGCAGACTTCTATAATATTTTCAGGATAGGTAAGGTTAGCTATGACATTTATCTTAGCCTTATCAATTTCAATGCCCTTGGAAGATACAAGGTGTCCTAACATTATTCCATGAGAAGCCATAAAATGAAACTTTTCATAATTTAGAACTAAATTTATTTCTATGCATCTTTTCAAGATCAAACTCAAATCGAGCAAATAATCTTCGAAAGAACTACAATACACATTGAAGTCGTCTATGAAAATTTCTATGCATTTTTCAACATAATCAGAGAATATGCTCATCATACATCTTTGAAACGTACTTGGGCCATTATATAGCCCAAATGACATTCTTCTAAATGCATAGGTACCATAAGTGCAAGTAAAGGTAGTCTTTTCTTGGTTCTTCTGTGCTATAGGTATTTAATAGAATCGAAAAAAAAAAAACCATCAAGAAAAAAAAATATGGCTTCTCGGCTAACCGTTCAACCATTTGATCAATAAAAGGTAGAGGAAAATGATTTTTTTTTTTGTTACCTCGTTGAGTTTTCTAAAGTCTATACACATTCTTCAACTGTTCTGCACTCTCATGGGAATCATTTCTCCTTTTTCATCTCCAACAATGGTCATGTCGGTCTTCTTTGGTACCACATGTAACGGACTTACCCATTGACTGTCTGGGACTGGGTAGATTATACGGGCTTTAAGTAGCTTAAGTATTTCTTTATGAACATTTTTCTTCATGGTTAGATTTAGCCTTCTTTGAGGTTGAATGGTTGCCTTAGCTCCATCCTCTAGAATGATTATGTGCATGTAAAGGGAAGGACTTATCCCCTTGATATCTTCTAAAGCATAACCAATCGCCTTCTTATCATCCTTCAATGTTTCCACTAGTGAACTTTCCTGAGAAGATGTGAGTTCTCTAGATATGATCACAGAAAAGGCCTTTTCTTCTCCTAGGAAAACATACTTGGGGTGAGAAGGAAAAGCCTTAAGCTCGATTCCTTGTAATTGAAATTCCACATCAACATCGTTAGAGGGGTTATCATTCAAATCAAAATCATTGGAAGTAAAGAAAGAATTAATCAAAGAGTCGTCATCTTCAAGGTCGATGGAGGGAATAACCAAACAATCAAAATTTTCATCAATTGAAAATAACAATACATCAAGTACGTCGCATGTATCAATTAAACAAAAACGAAACGTGGCATGGGACATCTGTCGACGGCGGGAGTCTGACCATGTTCGTATGGTGGCGCGATGTTCTACGTGAATTTCATGCCATAAAAAATGTTGAAAGATTTCACTTCTCTATCAAATTCTACCGACAAAAACCCTTTATCTACGTCTATTCCAGTTTTTGCAGTTTTCATGAAGGGTCTACCAAGTAGAATATTAAAAGAAGAAGTAGGACATGAAAAGGCATATTAAAATAACATACATGCTTAAGTTACAAGAAAGATTAATTCTCCGACTCTCAACAAAACATCTTCTACAATGCCTAAGGGTTGAATATATGACATATCCGCTAGTTGTATGCAAACATTTGTTTTTTGTGGGCCATTCAATTTTAGATCTTCATAGACATGAAAAGGCATTACATTTATTGATGCACCTAGATCTAGCATGGCATGAGTGATAATTCTATCTCCTATTTTGCATGGTAAGTTAAACATTCCCGGATCTCTACATTTTATAAACATATCTTTTTTAAGCAAACCAGAGACATTTTTTGTAATAGTTATTCTCTCCTCTTTCTTCCCTTTTCTTTTCTTAGTACATAAGTCTTTTAGAAATTTTGCATACTTAGTTATTTTTTGAATAGCATTAAGTAAAGGGATATTAATTTGTACCTTTTTTAAAATCTCAATTAGCTCATGGCCAACATCTTCTACCTTAGGTCTCGCTAATCTATTAGGTGTTGGATTGATGTCCTAATTCTCCTAGTAGTCTTGTAATTTGTAAACATTCTGTAAACATATTGTTATTAATAAAATAAATGTTATTTTATAAGCATTTACTCAATCCAATACACTAAGATCCATGGTTATTTCATGTAACTTAAGCATGTATGTGGAGACATACAAGTGGATCATGCCTTAAGAACTTAAATGGTCTGTAGTAGATGGATAAATGAGGGATACCATATCCTGATGACACTACGGATTTGGCCCGATTTGTAGATATTACAAGTGTTGTAAAGTGCTACAAATGGTTTAATCCTGACCATTCATGTAGAAACATGTGAGCGAAGGTATCCTATACAAATAGTTTGTATAAGACCGAACCACGAAATGATTAGTCTCTTTATATAACATCATTGATAATTGAGACTTACATTTCACTAGAATGACCATAGGTGACATGACCTTAATCCTGAGTAAGTTGGAAACTCCTGCCTATGAGGGCGGTCCTTTGATTAATATGGGTGAGAGTGGTCAGATTGCCAACTCAACAAGCCTACCATTTTGGGGATTCGTCTAAATTGGGAGTTGAGAACACAACTACACAAAACGGAATTTATCCTTTCCCGAAGCAAGGGTAAGTAGATAAATTGCTTCTTTAAAGACTGATTTCGGGTCTTGAACATAGTGGCCACACCCTCTTCTGGCCCGAGAGGACTTAGTCATAATAGGACTATGACTCATTGTTCATTAGAGGAATTAGTGGTACTTAAGGAGTTAGATGTAACTACAGGTGTAAAATGGTAAATTGTCCAACTGTACTTACGAGAAATTTGTGAAGGGTCATCGCACTGTTGATTGGTCATATGGACAAAGAAATATATCTATAATATGAAGAGTGCAACTGTCGGGTTTTAGTGGAATGACCAACATTTAACAGGTGGTGGATCTCGTAATTAAAGAGTTTAATCAGTTATTCATGTACGTTGGAGCTTCAAGCTACAGATCCATAAGGTCCCCTTGGTAGCTCAATGGGTTCAAGTTTAGAATCAGATTTTGGGTTAATTTGAAGTGTTCAAATTAACAAGAGAAAATTCAATTATATGTGATATAATTGATATGATGTATTTGATACCTTATCATTGGAGAAATTAATATAAATTTGATTTATATTAAATACCATAAAATAGAAAAAGAACTATGGTTTATATGTTTCATATGATGAAATATTAAAACTATAGGTTATAAATAAAATATGATAAGTTGGTTATTATATTTATTTATAATTCATTAATTATGTGATAATTAATTTATCTTTTTCTTTAATAACCGAATTAAGTGGGAGGTTATAGGAAGTTTTATGGTAACTGTCAGATAAAAAGAAAATGGTTTTCCAAAATCAGATAGATTTCATTTTGTGTCGTTTGACAAAAGATTTAACTATCGAGTAAAAGCGTTTTACTAAACGATAGTGTCTCACAGCCTAAATGAACAAGTATCGAGTTTACTATATGATCAAGTTGCAAGTGTAGAAGATAGGTTTCTTCTTACTAAATGATCGAGTATCTAGTCTATACGATATACTTCATCCATCTCCCACTAACTCGATCGGCTACCTCTTTCATTCCTCTATCCAAAATCACACAGAGTCCACAACTCCTGGATTCTCACTCTGAGAATACCAAGGTAACTTTTGTGGTGGTGTTCTAGTTCCTTCGAGGTTCGGTGATTGAGTTGAACTCGATTGTGATCAAGGTTCATCTAGTCGTTCATTAAGATCGAGTTATGATCGTTGCGTTCGATTTTGTACTATTGAACGAGTTGATGAACGATCGAAAGATAATTGAAGAAAGGTTCTTCAAAGGTTTTCATACCCTATCCCTTGTCTGTTCAATTAAAGAAGAATGTTGTAATTTATTGTTTATGCATAATCTGTTCCGATTGACTATAATTGTTTGTGTTTTTTCTCAATGGGATTTAAAACGATCCGCTTCTGCTCACTGGTGCTTTATTTAGAGTTCCTTCACTAGGGAATGGTGCCTTAGGTACATATGAATCTACCTTAGGGGGAGAATAATCACATGCCTCGAGAAAAATAGAAGTCTCTTTTGGCTCACTTACCTTACTCTCTTGTTCTTTCATTACCTTTTCTTGCCCTTTGAGAGGAGATTGAACTGGGGTTGCATCTTGAGAGGAAGAGGGGATTTCCTTACCGCTTCTTAGAGTGATCGCGGTAACGTTTACATGCTACGGTTGAGCGGGAAGCTTTCTAGATGATTTCCACTCAAGCTTCCTTACCACAGTTGCAAGTTGTGTAATTTTAGTGCCCAAGTTTGTGAAGCCTTGTTTAGTCTCTTGTTGAAAAGGATTGTGTCTTGTTGAAGTTGCTTGGTTTCTTGATGAAATTGAATGTTATCCTTTTGCAAATTGAGGAGTTCTTGTTGAAATTTTAATGAATGGTCAGCAAGGGTTTTTACTACGTCTTCTAGTGTCATACCTAAGGAACTTGAGGAAGATCGTGGGTTATCGTTCTCATATGGCCCTTGGGATCCCCACTTGAAATTGGGATGATCTCTCCATCCTTGGTTATATGTTTGGGGGTCGTATTTTCTCTGAAATCCACCAATGGCATTGACTTAGGCTTGTAGGAAAGCCTTAGAATTGTCACCGACTAATCCACACGACCCGCAGGGTTTTGACTTGAGGAAGACCTCCTTGAGCTACCTAAGTAAAGAGAGAAGCTAGATTAGATACTTGTGATGGAAGTGCACTTACCTCACTAGATTGAACAACAGAGTTATCAAGAGTCCTTGTCCCAAAATTCTGAGAGTTCTCCACCACGGTTGATATGAGTTGGCTCGTTTTGTTAGGTGTTTTATTTGCTAGAGCTCCATCGGCGGCCACATCTATATTGCATATCTCGTATAGGAGTAAACCTGAATAGAAGTATTGAATTAGATATTGTTCAGAAATTTGATGGTGTGGAAAAGATGCACATAGACTCTCCTACACTTTGTTTAATTGCATAAATCTCTTTTCTTATGTTATGAGCTTTAGATTTAAGACAGATTTTTTCTAAAAATTTCTTATTCAACCCACTCCACGTAGTAATAGAACCCGCCGGTAGGTAGTATAGCCAGTCCTTAGCCACATCCCTCAAGGAGAAAATGAAGGCTCTAAGGTTGAGCTGCTCTTGTGTCACTCTATAAGGACGCATCCCGTCACAAACAAAGTAGAATTCCTTCATGTGCTTGTGAGGGTCTTCACCGGGTTGTCCTCTAAAAGTTGGAAGTACAGTTACTAGCCCCGGTTTGAGTTCAAACACGACAGTTGTCTCCGGGTATACAATGCAAAGAGGTTATTGATTATAATCCGGTTCTGCTAGCTCACGCAAAGTTTGTTCACTTGCTTCGCCCATGATGTTTGGTTGTGGTCGTTCTTCTTCTTGATCCAACTCTTCAAATTCTTCTTGCTCTCTTCTAGCTTTTTCCCTTTGTAATCTCCTCTTCTCGTGGTCGATATTGGAGGAACTCTGATACAAGAGTACCTCTGAGCGAAAGCAGATCTTTCGAAAGACATTTTGGCAGAATTACCACATTTACATTCAAACATACAGATATGCATCAAACTATAAATTATTGGCATGCTTTAAGAATAACAAACAAGAGAACAAGTAAACTTACTAGTTGAAGACTCTTTCTTCACAGCAAAGCTCTTTCTCTCTAAGTGAACAGACTCCTCTCGCTCTCGCTAGAATGTCAAGCCAATCGTTCAGCAATACCACCAGTCGTCCACCACGAACGGTCTTCACACGAATAGAAGAAAGAATGGGGATGACACCACCACTTGGAACCCTTAGTATTCTCAGTGTGAGAATCTAAAGAGTGGGCTCTGTTCGAATTTAGTAGAGGGAAGGAGGAAAAGAGATCATATACAATGATCAAACAAGTGGGAGAAAGCTGCGTTTATCGTATAGACAAAATTCTTGACCATTTAGGTGATGTACACGATCGTGTAGCAAATAGACAGCGATTGTCTATACGATCGTTTGGTAATTTCTCAGACGCTAAGCGATCGTTTAGGAAAATGCAGGCGATCATTTAGAAGATGGCATACACGTGTAAGTGATTGTGTAGTAAACTAGAGCTATCGTGTAGTCTTTAATTTTACTAAGCGATGGGCAGCATACACTTCGTGACCAAATAACTGTGATTTTTGCAAAATGAAAACAATTTCCATTTTATTCTTCAGTTACGAAAACCGATTGGAGCTTCCCACTAACGCACAATTACAGAGAAAACGGTGTAAAATTATCCCATAATTGCCAAAATAAAATAATAAATATAATCATATTATATTCATTAATCTATAGTTTAATATCATTTATCAATTATAGTGTTTTCTCCTCCACTAAGTATAAATCATATTTATATCCATTTTTCTTCAATTAATGCATCTCATACATAAAGTCAATCATATCAAATATGATTAACTAGGTCAATCATATCATATATAATCAAACTCCTTCTTGTCAATTTGAACATTTCAAACTGACCTAAAAACTGATTCTCAACTTGAATTCATTAAGCTACCAAGGGAACCTTGTGGACCCATGGCTTGAAGCTCCCACGGTACGTGAATAGCTGACAAAGTTCTTTAGCCATGAGATCCACCATCTGTTAACTACCAGGCATTCTACTAAAGACCGATAGCTGAATTCTTCTTACCACAGATATATTTCTGTGTCCATCGGATATAACCAATCGACGGTACGATAACCTTCACAGATGTACGTAAGTACAACTAGGCCAATTCCTATTTTTTCCCTGTAGTTAAATTTAACTCCTTAAGTACAACTAATCCCCTCGTGTACCTTTGGGGTAGCCTACAAAGAGGCATAACCTCGACCGTGGTTCCAACTTCATAGGATTAGCCTCAAGCACATGTTCTGGACAACCCCATATGCGGAAGTGACGTAAACTAGCTTTACACTCGTTCCATAATTTTAGAGGTGTTCTCGCAACACTCTTAGAAGAAACACAATTTAGTATGTATATCGCAGTCTCCTCTGCGAAACCCTAAAACGAGTTTGGTAAGGAAGCGTAACTCATCATCGAACAAACCATGTTCAACAAGGTTCTGTTTCTCCTTTCCGCTACACCATTCTGCTAAGATGTACTTGATGCTAAGAGTTGGGAAATGATTCTATGTTCTATCAAATAGTCTTGGAATCCCGAATCCAAAAACTCTCCATCTCAATCTGATCGAACTGTTTTAAACCATCTATCCAATGCATTTTCAACTTCAGCCTTGAACTCTTTGAACTTTTCAAAGGATTTAGACTTCCGTTGCATCAAATAAACATACCCATACCTAGAGTAATCATAAAAAAAATTGATAAAATACTCATAGTCTCCTTGGGCTCATACATTGATAGGACCACAGAAGTCAGAATATACTAACTCAAGAGGCTCTTCGGTTCGATAACCTTTTCCAGTAAAAGGTCTTAGTCATCTTACCCTCAAGGCAAGATTTGCACACCGGTAAAGAATTTTCTTCTAACTCACTTAGAAGGCCATTCTTCACTAATCTCTCAATCCTATTGAGATTGATGTGCCCTAATCGAAGGTGCCAAAGTTGGGCATTTTCTTTTGGAGAAATTCGTCGACGTTTAGATTGAGTTACAGTAGATTTAAACATCTCTATGTTATGGAGGGAACTTAAGGCTAATGGTCTTAGCACATACACGTTGTTTTCTAGTTTAGTTGTACAAATCTCAACTCCAACTTTATGAATAAACACTTTATCCACATTAAACGAAATGGTGTATTTACATTGCAACAAGCACTTTACAGAAATTAAGTTCCTTTTTAACTGAGGAACAACAAATACATCTTTTAAAACAAGAAATCTATTCTGTAAAGATAACTGGATTCCTCCCACTACCACAGCTGAGACGACGTGCCCGGTGCCTACTCACATTGTCATCTCACCAGCCTCCAGCTATCACCAGGATCTAATCCCTTGAAAAGAAGAACAAATGTGATTAGTGGCGCCCGAATCAATTATCCAGGCATAATCATCATTCTCCACTAAACAAGTTTCTAGCATAAGTAAATCACATTTACCTTTGTCCGCTTGGCCATAGCCTTGGTTGCCTTCCTTTCCTTCAGCTAGTAAGGAGAATTCCTCTTCTGTCCATCCTGTTGCAGTGGAAACAATTTCCTTTTTCAACCGGCAGCGGATGCCTCCTTGGGGCGACAAGTGGCGGGTTAGCAGGCACTTTCCCTTTCCCCTTACCACCTTTCTTCTTCTTCCTCCTTTTCAGAGTTAGAAGTAAAATGTGCAGACTTCGTCCCTGAAGTCCTCAATGGAACGTCCTACAAGACAAGGCAACATTTTCCTCACCCCTTTTCCTCTCCTTGCTTTTCAATAAAGATTGGTATGTATGCAACTCGTTGAGAAGAGTTGTAAGGGTATCTTCCACTTTGTTAAGAATCAAATTGCGAACAAAGTGGAGGAAGCTCTCCTGCAAACAATGCAGGATTATACTAGTCTGACTACCCTCATCGATTCTAGACCCATTCATCTTCGCCACGTTAAAGTCGACATTCATGTTAAACACATGTTCATTAACAGAGATGCCTTCCTCCATTTTAGAGTTGAAGATGTATTTCAAATCCTCGTGCTTCAGCTATCCAGAAGGTTGTCTGAACATCCCCGCAGGGACTCCATGATCTCACGCGCTGAGACCATGGGCTCATACTTCTTGGCTAACACGTCACTAAGACTGGCCAAGATATAGACTCGGGCTTTCTCGTTTGCCCGTATCCATCACTCGTATGTCTCCCGAACATTTCGAGTGGAGTTTAGAGCTTGAATAGGAAGACATACCTCCATAAGGGCAAACATGAGATCCTCGTTGATGAGTATCACCGTGATCATATGTTTCACACTCAAATAGTTACCACTAGTAAGTTTTTCGGTGCTCAACAATGCAATTGTGGCTGTAGCCATTTTTAAAACCATTGCTGAAAAAAGAACAAACTTTTATAATACTTTTCTAAACCACATTTTAACCAATTAGTTTTAGCAAAATAGTTTCCAAGTACTCCGAGTGATTAAGACTTCTATTTTGCAATGATGCCCCAGCAAGGCAGGACAAACGTCACCGGTGGGGTGATCAGATGTTGTTCACTAGGATGAGACATTCTCAACCATTAGGTAGAACAACCTCTTGGAACTAAACCTAACAGCCATCATTTATTCGGTCCAAAATTGTTAACCCTTAACAATTCTTCATAAGTGTAACCCCTCGTTTTCGGCCCCAGAGTCCCGCCCTAATGCGCCTACCGTAGGGAAGAAGCAGATTAGGATAAGAGACTAAGTAACCTTATCCTCTTACAAGAGATCAAATAAAGAAACACGCAAAACTTCCATCCTATAGGGGGACACTCCCAGGGTGCCTCGAGGCATTGCGCAGAAACTTTATTCAACCTAACGAGATAGACCGTGGGATATGCTGTCGCACTTCCCGCTCCCACTTACTATGAACATTCTCTCCATCCACCTTGATATTGATCTACCTAAACACCATCCTTTAAGAGGCACTCCTAAGGTGCCACGAGGCCAAGGGTAGATCTCACGGTGTGGAAAAACATAGAGAAACGCAGGAGGTTTAAATGAAGCATCAGATGCCCTAAATACCTCCCACTGAAGTTCTATCTAGGGGTTCGTTAACTTAGACAATCCAGCTACTGATTTTAGTCTAAGTCATTTTTAATCTGCTAAAAAACAACTGTTGTCTTTGAAATAAAACAAGTTCAAGTAGTCACATTAAACACTTTAATGGACTGTCCTTAACCTTGCATGAATGCATCAAATCTATCCAATTCACCTTCCAGGTAGGTTCCTAGGTAGGGGTGTTTCCGTCACCTTAAATAGCCCAACCTAGACAGAACCCGCCTTAGACAAAAGGTCCCTTATAGATAGATTTGTTATACTTTAACCTTTTATCAGTCAATTTAATCATAGTAAACTTATTAAAAGATTAAAGCCTAAGGTTGCTAATCATATTAGAACCGTGACCTTAAGCCTATCTCATCCAAGTTTTAAAAAAAATTTAAAACCATGATTTAGACCTCAGTTGACATGCATGTCTTTCTAATTGATTTTAGTTCTAATTTCCTTATAACTTTTATAAAAGAAGAAATTAAAATCATACATTGCCACACAACTAGGTCTTTTATAACGCTTATAAATTTAACCTATGCGTCATAATTCATGTAATGTTCGGACATATAGAGAACATTTATATACGAGTAACAAACCAAGCACACATGTTTTTCATACACCCTTATAAAGGATCTCATATCTAAGAGTTCCATGAGCGTGTTTGAATTGCTCCGATCTCATTGTGACTGAAATACATATTATACATTCAATACAAACAGTTATGCAAACAAATACTAATTGTCGGCATGCTATGAATAACAAATTAACAAAGGGATAGAGTTCCATACCAGTTGAACACAATCTTCAATCTTCAAAACTCCAATGCAGCGGAACCCTCCAAGTGATCTACCAACGCCTGGCAGAAGCGTCGACTGAAGCAGCACGAACAATCGCGAACTCACGATCGCAACGGTGATGACACCACCACTAAAGAGCCTCAGGTATTCTCGCAATGAAAACCCAAAGGGTGGGCTTTGATGAATTTGGTAGAGGAAGGAGGAAACATGAATCTGTAGGCGATAAGAAAGTGGGAAGGAAGAAAACGCTATTGCATTGTAGAAATCCTTATCGTTTTGGTGGAGCTACACGATCGTGTAATATTTACTGAACGATCGTTTAGTAAAATCAACACACTATACGATCGTTTAGAGAAGTTATCCGATCGTGTAGGAAATAGCGTGCGATCGTTGATGCTTATTTTATTAAGTGGAAATTTGGATGATATACGTTGATAGAATTGCGTTATGCACTCTAGTTTCCCCAGCGGAATTTAAATGTAAATTCCTTTGAGTTTCCTAGTAAGTTCAGGGTCAAAGATAGGGACTTGTGAAAATAGTTGCGTTAAATAAATAAATCGTTGGGTTTTTTGTTTGCGTTGATGAAAATAAATAACAAATGCGGCGGAGTTTAAAAAGAGATGGTGAACGGGAAATACGATGAATATGCGCGGAACGAGTTGAGAAAAGTTTCAGCTAACACTCCCTAGAATGCGTTCATGCTTTACGATCATGCAAAATGCATACAATAGTAAACCACCTCTCGACGTGAATGCAACGGCTTCTAAGGCTAGAACGCATGAGATAAATATGCGATAAGTCTACAGGGTTTACACATAAACCTCTATCTCTATTTATGCGATGACAACATGACATTCACAAAAATATGCAACCACATAATATCATTCCAATTCCTAGGATGCATGCGATGCAAGTTGACAAACAGAGCTTATCTCTAAGTCCCTCTCTCTTGTTTATTCAAGCTTAATCTTGCTCTTTCGAGTCCAGATTTTAACCTAGCTCTCTCGAGACATTAGATTCTTTCTTTAGATTATCTCTCGAGTAACTCCAAAGGGTATTTTGCACAGCATAAAACAAGACAATCGCAAGCAATGAACTTCCTAGGTCATGTTAGCTTTGTTCTTCTTAACCCATTCAACTAGTTTAGCTACTCATGCGTATTAAGAGAGTGAGCAGACGTAGAAATAGAACTTTCATTAAATAGATATGAGATGAAGTACAAAATAACAATACAAGTATAGTAAAGAGCCTGGCAGTAATTTCTTGTTGCCAGGCGTTTACACTGTTTCTACTCGTGCTCTAAAGATATTCTTGCTCTCGCGAGAGTCTGTCCTCTCTCTACTCTTACGCCCCAAGTTTCTCTCTCGAGTTGCCCTGGGTGATCTTCGGCACCACCACTCTTCTCTTGCTCCGCCGTAAAATGGAAAATAAAACTATGAACAGAAGCAACTAGTTAATTCGTCAACCGATCAACCCTTTTTCTGAAGAATGCACTTGGTATTTATAGGGCATCAATGGTGAAATGAGGCTTCTCTCTCCCGGTTGTACAGATGGAACAACTTTAATTCCTGATTGACGCGCCGAATGATTTTTACTGATAAAGCTTAATGTACTTTGTGACCGTTACCGGCTGTCAACTTAATTTAGATTAGACTGTCATCAGCTTTCTGTCCCATCGCTCTTAATTGGCCTTTCACCCAGATTTGCCCACCATGATGCGCTGACCAAGTTGCGGCGATCCTTCTCGGGCGAATGTTTGTGAGCACGATCAATGCAACGTCTTGTGGTGAAGTTGTGCAAGACCGATAATTTCCTACGATTGCAATCATGCATTTCGTTAACGCATATTCTGCAAAAAAAATTAAAAAAAAAAAATCAATAGTTCTAATACGATGAACGCATGCGACCGAAATATTATAGAATTTATGCTTAAGGACGCAATTTAACATATTTTATCAACGCAATCCATCATTGTTTAACAACTTAGCACTATGATAACGTGCATTTCTGCCTGTTATCAATCGTTTAACGTGAGGTGGACGATAATTTAGGCAGAGAAGAGCTATCGTATAGGCTCTCCAGCGATCATTTACTTTCACCAATGCACGCTTCCGAATTCTCTTCGGACGATCTAACGGACGGGCGATCAAAATGAAAACCTTTTTCGTTATAACTCATAGGTTATATTAACCGATGCTCTCCACTAACCTATGTCCGAATGTGATTTTTGGCATAATTATCTCATAATTAACCAATTACTTAATTAATTAATATAATCATTTTATATTTATATCCTATAGTTTGATATCACATATCTACTATAGTATTTTCTCCTCTACTTGATATAATCATATTTATATCTAATTTCCTCCAAAATAATGTATCTCATATATTTAGTCAATTATATCATATATATTGAACCAGTCCAATTATATCATATATAATTAAACTTTCTCTTGTCAATTTGAACATTTCAAATTAACCCAAACACTAGTTCTCGACATTATCCAAGCTACCCGGGGGACCTAATGGACCTGTAGCTCGAAGCTCCAACGGTCAGTGAATAACTGACTAAACTCTTTAGCCACGAGATCCACCATACATTAACTATCAGACATTCCAGTAAAGACCAACAACTGAACTCTTCTTACCACAGATATATTTCTTTGTCCATCGGATATAACCAATCATGAGTACGATGACCCTTCACAGATACTCGTAAGTACAGGTAAGCCAACTTACCATTTTGCCCCTGTAGTTACATCTCACTTCTTAAGTACCACTAATTCCTCTAATGAACAATACAACATAGTCCAACTATGTGTGAACACCTCTCGGGCCAAGAGAAGATGTGTTGGGCACCACATCGTTCAAGCCTTGGAATCAGCCCTTAAGGAGCTATCTACTACTTACCCTTGCCTCGGGAAGGAGTGAATGTCATCTTGTGTAGCTGAGTTCCCAACTGCCAAATCAGGACGAATCCCCAAATGTGTAGGTTTGAATCGGCGAACTGGCACTTGCACCCATACAAATCAAAGGACTGCCCTCAATGGCAAAGAGTTTCCCAACTCACTAGGATTGAGGTCATGTTACCTATGTTCATCCTAGTGAAGTGAAAGTCTCTGTCATGAACGGTATTATATAAACGATGTTAACACTTCGTGTCAAGTCTTATACAAACTATTGTATAGGATGCCCCCGCTCGATGTCCCCAACACGAATGATCAGGATCAGTCATCTGTGACAAGTCACAACACTTGTGACCATTCCACAAAAGAGGGCCGCATCCATAGCGTTACCAGGATAAGGTTTCCCTCCTACATCCATATATTATAGACTGTTTTGGTTATCACTCAAGACATGATCCACTTGTAGTTCACCACATACATGCTTGAGTCACATACAGATAACCAGCGATTTTATGTTTATTGGATTGTGAAAAAAATAAAAACAAGTAATTGAGCAAAAATACAAAGATGTGAAGTAAATATCATATATTAACAACACAAGCATTCGTACAAACTGTTACAAACTACAGGATACCTTATCCTCTTATAGGAGCTCAAATAAAGAAATGCGCAAAACTACCATCCTTGAGAGGCACACTCCCAGGGTGCCTCGAGCGGATGCACAGAAACGTTATTCAACCTAACGAGGGAGACCAAGGGATATGCTGTCGCACTTCCCACTCCCACTTACTATGAACACTCTCTCCATCTACCTTAATATTGACCTACCCAAACACCATCCATTGGGGGGAATGTCAAAGGTACCGCGAGGCCGAGGATAGATCTCACGGTGTGGACTATTTAGAAGAAACGTGAAAGGTTTAAGTGAAGCATCTTATGCCCTAAGTACCTCCCACTGAATGTTCTACTTAGGGATTCATTAACCTAGACATTTCAACTACTGATTTTAGTCTAAGTCATCTTTTTACATTTGCTCATAAACAACGTTTGTCTATGAAAAATGAACAAGTTCAAGTAGTCACATTTAAACACTTTGATGGACTGACCTTAACTTGCATGCATGCATCAAATCTATCTAATTCACCTTTCCAGGTAAGTTCCCAAGTAGGGGTGTTACGTTTCCATCAACTTAAATACCCCAGCCTAGACAGATCCCGCCTTAGACAAAAGGTCCCTTATAGATAGATTTACTATACTTTATCCTTTTATTAGCCAATTTAATCCTATTAAACTGATTAAAAGATTAAAGCCTGAAGGTTACTAATCGTATTAGAACCATGATCTTAAGTCTATTTAATCTAAGTTTTAAACACTTTAAAAACATGAATTAAACCTAAGTGAGCATGCATGTCTTTCTTATTTCTTTTAGTTCTAATTTCTCTTTATCTTTTAAAAAGAAACAACTAAAACCATTGCGCACAACAAGGCGTTTATAACATTTATAAAATAACCTATGTGTCATGCTTAATGCAATTTCCAGTCATTACTATATATAACTTTTATATAACGCGTAACAACCAAGCAAACATGCTATCATTCACCTTTATACTAGAACAATTATAATATAAAGATGATGCATGTCAATGATTTTTATGCATGCATAAATATAACTCTTATATTATATGATGCATGAGCATGCTCTTACATAATTAAATCATGCTTCTCTAAATTATAACTATTACAATAAAGAGATGATGCATGATCATTGCAAAACCTAAGGTGGGATTTACTATACATGTATACCATATGATATATAATAACATACATCACATGTAATAAATAAACAACTAATGGACCGGGATTAGCCTTTACAAAAACCGGAATGAAAAAACCCTATCTATTACATTTTTCATTGAGCAAATTGGTTCACAGGCGAACCGGTTCTTGAACTGCCAAGAGGTCTTCATCGTGTAGCAAATGCCATAGGTAGATGATCGTTCAACGCGCACTAGACGATAGGAGCATAATTAAACGATCGCGTAGACGACGAGGAGGCTGCGAAGCCTGATCGTCTATGCGATCGTGTAGCGCGACGACAGGTAAACGATTTACCGTGCGTTACTAAGCGATCGTTTAGTCAGTTACTAAGAGATGAAGCTTGCTATCCTAAACGATCGTCTAGCACGCGCGCTTTAAACGATATGCGAGCATCTCATCGTCTACACAATGTGTGCAACCAGGTAAACGATTCACATTGCTATAATAAGCGATCGTTTAGTCAGTTACTAAGCGACAAAGCTTGCCGACCTGAACGATCATCTAGTGCACGCGTATTAAACAATCTGCGAGAATCTCCTAAGCGATCACGTACCCGATCGTCAAAACGATACGATCAACTCTTGATCACATACCCCATCATTTAACCGATACGTTGAACAATGATTGTGTACTTCTTCATCTTTACGATGTGATCAACAACGATCGCGTAGCACATTTTCTGCACGATGCGATCAATCCTAGATCGAATCCTTCCTCGAAGGAACGCAACGTTTGCCCAGAACTTTGATGAAAGACTCAAAACTTCAAACAAACTTTGAATACAGACTCGATAACGATTATTAACGCTAAAAAACGCAGGGGCCTTTACAAACAATCGCAAATGTAAAAGGATCTAAATCAAACGAGGCTAATGATCTCAAAAATATCCATTAATCCGCACATCCATAACAAGTTTAACCATTAAACAACGTAGAAATGCACCCACCATGAATGTAAATCTCATTTCGTTGCAACATATGAAATCAGAGTATCAGAACCTGGCTCTGATACCAATTGAAGGATCTCTTACCGAATAGTTCCTTAAGCACATTTGGATCACTCCGATCTCAGAGTAACCGAAATACAACAATATACATTCAAACATACAGTTATGCAAACGAAACTTAATTATCGGCATGTTATAAACAAGATAAATAACAAGGGACATAGTGCCATACCAGTTGAAGACATTCTTCAAACTTCAGCACTCATAGTAGCGGAAAACCTCCACACGATTTACCAACGCCCAGTAGCAACGTCATCAATAGCAACACGAACAACAGCGAATACAAACGCCGTGGGGACGACACCACTAGTAACGAGTCCCTGGTATTCTCGGAGTGAGAACCCAAAGCGTGGTCTTTGGTGAATTTGGTAGAGGAAGGAGGAATACCATATCGTGTAGGCGATAAGTAAGTGGGAGGGAAGATAATGCTATCGCATAACAGAATTCTTATCGTATAGGTTTTACTGAACGATCGTTTAGGAAAAGGTATACGATCGTTTCGCAAAATCAGCACACTATACGATCGTTGAGAGAAGTTATCCGATCGTGTAGGAAATAGCGTGTGATGGTTTAGGCACGATGTCGGCGATCGTTTAGGCATGAGGCAACTATTGTATAGGCTTTCGATTCTTTAAGCAATCGTTCACTTTTCACTAACGCGCACTCGTAAAAATCTTTTTTGGGCCATTGATCAAAATGAAAACTATTTCATTTTAATTCATCTGTTACAATAACTGACGCTTCCCATTAACCCATGTCCAAACGTGATTTTTGGCTTAATTATCATATAATTAACCAATTAATTAATAAATAAATATAATCATATATCCTATAGTTTGTTATCACATATCTACTATAGTATTTTCTCCTCTACTTGATATAAATCATATTTATATCTAATTTCCTCCAAAATAATGTATCTCATACATTTAGCCAATTATATCATAGATAATGAACCAGTCAAATTATATCATATATAATCGAAATTCCTCTTGTCAATTTGAACATTTCAAATTAACCCAAACACTAGTTTTCGACTTTATCCGAGCTACCCAAGGGACTAATGAACCTGTGGTTGGAAGCTCCAATGGTCCGTGAATAGTTGACTAAACTCTTTAGCCACGAGATCCACCATCTGCTAACTGTCAGACATTCCACTAAAGACCAACAGCTGAACTCTTCCTACCACAGATATATTTCTGTGTCCATCAGATATAACCAATCATGAGTAGGATGACCCTTCACAGATGCTCGTAAGTACAGTTGGGCCAAATTACCATTTTTCCCCTGTAGTTACATCTCACTCCTTATGTACCACTGATTCCTCTAATGAACAATACAACATAGTCCAACTATGTGTGAACACCTCTCAGGCCAAGAGAAGGTGTGTGGCGCCACATCGCTTAAGCCCTGGAATTACCCTTAAGGGAGCTATCTATCTACTTACCTCTACCTCAGGGAAGGAGTGAATTTCATCTTGTAAACCTGAGTTCCCAGCTCCCAAATCAGACGAATCCCTAAAATGGTAGGCTTGAATCGGCGACCTGGCCACTCGCACCCATACAAATTAAAGGACCGCCCTCAATGGCAGGAGTTCCCAACTCACTCAGGATTGAGGTCATGTTA
Organism: Benincasa hispida; assembly: GCF_009727055.1. Classification (NCBI taxonomy): domain Eukaryota; kingdom Viridiplantae; phylum Streptophyta; class Magnoliopsida; order Cucurbitales; family Cucurbitaceae; genus Benincasa; species Benincasa hispida. Next base: position 39,926,176 of record NC_052353.1, read on the forward strand.
CATATGCTCATTCTAGTGAAGTGAAGTCTCTGTCATGAACGGTGTTATATAACGAGACATTAACACTTCGTGGTCAGGTCTTATACAAACTCTTTGTATAGGACGCCCTCACTCGCATGTCCCCAACACGAATGATTAGGATCAGACCATGTGTGGCAAGTCACAACACTTATGACCATTCCACAAACCGGGCCGCATCCATAGCGTTACCAAGATAAGGTTTCCCTTCAATATCCATATACCACAGACCATTTTGGTTATCACTCAAGACATGATCCACTTGTATGTCACCACATACATGCTTGAGTCACATACAGATAACCAGGTATTTTATGTTTATTGGTTTGTGGTAAAGCAAATAAAACAAGTAACTGAGCAAATACAAGATGTGAAGTAAATATCATATATTAACAACACAAGTGTTCGTACAAACTGTTTACAAATTACAGGACACAAGACTTTAGGGCATCAACCCCAACATGGACACCTCTCGGGCCATGAGATGGTGTGTGGCGCCACATCGTTTAAGTTCCGGGATCAGCCCTTAAGGGAGCAATCTATCTACTTATCCCTGTTTTAGGGAAGGAATAAATTCCATCTTCTGTAGCTGAGTTCCTAGCTCCCAAATCAGACAAATCCCAAAAGTGGTAGGTTTGAGTCGATGACCTGGCCACTCGCACCCATGCAAATCAAAGCACCGTCTCAAAGGCAGAAGTTCCTAACTCACTCAAGTTTGAGGTTATGTTACCTATGCTCATCCTAGTGAAGTGAAGTTTATGTCATGTACGACGATATATAATGAGACGTTAACACTTCGTGGTCAGGTCTTATACAAACTCTTTGTATAGACACCCATGCTCGCACGTCCCCACATGAATGATCAGGATCAGACCATCTGTAGAAAGTTACAACACTTGTAACTATTCCACAAAGCTGGCCGCATTCGTAGTGTTACCAGGATAAGGTTTCCCTCCTATATTCATATACTACAGACCATTTTGGTTATCAATTAAGACATGATCCACTTGTATGTCACCAAATACATGTTTATATTACATAATGACAACCAGAGATTTTAGTTTATGGGTTTGTGATAAAGCAAATAAAATATCCAATGTTCAAAGACAAGTAGTGAAGAAAATATCATATGTTATACATAACAAGCGTTCGTACAAAACTGTGTTTACAAACTAAAGGACACGAGAGTTTAGGGCATCATCCCAAGACTATTTAATAGAACATAGAATTCAGTCGCAACTCACAGCACCTGGCACATCTCAACAAAATTGTGTAGCAGAAAGGAGAAATAGAACCTTGGTAGACATCGTTCATTCTATGATGAGTTATGCTCAGTTATCAAGTTCTTTTCAGGTTATGCAATTAAGACTATAGTATATATTTTGAACATAGTTCTCTTGAAAAGTGTTTGTAAAACACCTTACGAGCTATGAGAGGACGTAAATGTAGTTTACATCACCTCAAAATCTGAGGATGCCCAGCACATGTGTTGGTGCAAAATCCTAAGAAGTTGGAATGTCGTTCTAAGATATGCCTATTTGTAGGTTACCTTAAAAAGACAAAAGGTGGTTTCTTTTATGATCCTTGGGAAGTTAAAATATTTGTATCGACAAATGTAACTTTCCTAGAGGAAGACCGCATTCAAAATCATCAACCTCGCAATAGGTCGGTAATAGATGAAATTGTTGGGATTGGTGTCATAATTCTCCCGGAGTCTCGTTGTTTTGTAAAGATACACATTGTTCAATGAATAAAATAAATGTTATTTAATTCTAGCATTTACTCATATCCAATAAACAAAGCTCATTAGTTATCTTATGTGAACATAAGCATGTATATGTGATATACAAGTGGGACATGCCTTAAGTGATAACCTAAATAGGTCTATAGTATAAGAATTAAGGTGGGATACCTGATCCTCGTGACACTACGGATACGACCCACTTTGTAGAAGTTTGCAAGTGTTGTAAACTACTACAGATGGTAGATCCTGGCCATTTACATGGAGACGTGCGAGCGGGGGTGTCCTATACAAAGAGTTAGTATAAGACTTGGACCACGAGATGACTAGACATTGTCTATAACACCGTTAATACTAGAGACTTGCATCTCACCTAAATGACCATAAGTGACACGACCTCAATCCTGAGTGTTTTGGGAACTCCTGTCTTTGAGGGTGGTCCTTTGATTAGTATGGGTGAGAGTGGCCAGATTGTCAACTCAACAGGCCTACCTTTTTGGGGACTTGTCTGATCTGGGAGTTGGGAACTCAATCCACAATATGAAATTCACTCCTTTCCCAAAGTAGGGATAAGTAAAGAGATTCCTCCCTTAAAGGCTGATTTGGGGGCTTGAACATAGTGGTCACAGCTTCTCTTTGGAAGATAAGACTCAGTCATAGTAGGACTATGACTTATGTTCATTAGAGGAATCAATGGTACTTAAGGAGACGTATGTAACTACATGGGCATAACGGTTATTAGCCCAGCTGTACTTACGAGCGATCTATGAAGAGGTGGTTATTGAATTCATGGTAACCGTGAGTTTAAAAGGAAAATGGTTTTCCTATTTCGAAATGGATTGAAAAAGTTTTTGAAAATTTTCTCTTGGCGCAAACAATATCACGGTAGTCGTCAAGTAAATACAGATTTACTAAACGATGGTTTGGCGAGCTAAACAATCGTGCAGTGGCGAGCTAAACGATCGTGCAGTTTTTACTAAACGATCGCATAGTTTTGCTAGACGATCGCTTGCCTAAAGTAAACGATCGTGTAGTGTCTGTAGGCAACAAACCGAGCTAAACGATCGCATAGCTTTTGCTATACGATCGCTTAACTTTATCTAAGCGATTGGGCATCGACCTATACGATAGGTCTCCGCCATCTCCCAAATGCCCAGTCGAGTACGCGATCTATAGGATTGTATCAATTGCAGTGGAAGCACAAGGATCATCTAAATATTCAAATTCACTAATTTTGGCATAATATAAAGCATGCTTCTGCAGAAAAATGGGTTTCAAGACATACCTCTTGTAGAACTTCTTCAAAGCTTCTTCTCCAACTATAATCTTCTCCATATCTTATTGTAGACCACCTCAAAATCTTCCTCACTATTCTCTTGGTGCTCTAGATTGAGTTGTGGGACTCAAAACAAGCTTGAATCAAGGGATGAAGAGAAATGCTCACTGCTGCAACAAGGTTGAAGAACCTTTCTTCAAACTAGTTTTTCTCTCAAAAACCTTTTGATGGCATGCCCAATTTTTACTCCAATCTTCTCATTATATTGCAGATTAACATGCAAAGGGAAGAGTTGCATGTGTTGCAGCTCATGCTTGGAGAAGACAAGGCCAAATGGTTGCTATATGTGTGAGCTAGTTAAGTGATGGATAAAGGAAAAAACCATTTTTCCATTTTGTATTTTTGTTTTCTTTTCCTTTTTCAATTTTATCCAAAAATAAAATTTTGATTTAAAAAATCTATTTGATTTTAAAAATGAAAAATTAATTCATTTAATAAATTAATTCATTAATAAATAAAACTTAATTAATTTAATATCAAATATTAAATCAATTTTAACACATGAGTAGCTAAACGATCCGAGATTAATTGACTAAACTCATTAGACTAAATTAATCCCAATTTGTTAACTAATGGGTCATTCTAGTAAAGCCCATAATTGCATTCCCCTCTGTCTACATGATTTAACCATAATCAGCAAGTCGACCCTTCATAGGTTGTTCGTAATAACAGCTGGGTTAAATATCTGTTTTACCCCAAAGATTATGTCTTATTCCTCAAGTTCCTACTGATCCTCTAATGAATAACTGGTTTGTGATCCAATCACCAAATAAAACTCTCTCAACCCAGTGAGAAGGTGGGGCTCCTTGTTCAAGACCTGGATTCAGTACTTGAGAGAACAACCTTTCTCTTATCCCTAAATCGGATAGGTGTGAACTTCGTCTTGCACCCTATGTCCCATGCTATCTATCCGGTCTTACCCCTGAAATGGGAGTCTTATTAAGCCGGCACTGTTGAGCCAACCCTCAACTATGCAAATCTAAGGACAATCCCGAATAAATAGGAGTTCATAGTTAGCTCAGGATTAAGATCGAGTTACCTATGTCATCTAGGTGAAATAGTCAATCTTAAATAGTAAAGAGCATTATAAAGTAAGAGTGACTTATTTCTTGGCCCGGATCTTATGCAAACTCATTACATAGGACGCTCCAACTCCTCATATCATAACATGTACGAATTAGGATCACATCGTATGTAGCAATTTACAACTCTTTGTAACAACTACAGAGTAGGCCGCATCCAATGGTGTTACCAAAATAAGATACCCAACCTCATTCATTTACCATAGATCATTTTAACTATTTACTTGAACCCGATCCACTCCTATGTCTCCACATAAAGTTCAAATACTCATACAATAGTCATGGGTCTTAGTTTATTGGATTTAGACTTTCATACAATTTATGATATCAATAACAAGTATATTGATAATAGAAAATGTTTATCATTTTACAAACTGTGAGTTTTAGGACATAAAACCCAAAACACATGTGCTGGATAACCCCAAATATTGCAGTGACAAAAATTTCCTTTACGTCCCATCCAGAGCTCGTAAGGTGTTTCATAAACGCTTTTCGAGGGAACTTTGTTCAAAATATACACTGCAGTATCAACTGTGTGTCCCCAAAAAGAATTTGGTAATTGAGCGTAACTCATCATGGAACGAACCATGTCCAACAAAGTTTTGTTTCTCCTCTTTGCCACACCGTTCTGCTGAGGTGTGTGAGGGACTGTGAGTTGAGACTGAATTCCATGTTCTATCAAATAGTTCTGGAATTCTATGTCCATATACTCACCACCTCGATCCGATCGAACTGTTTTAATCTTTTTACCTAATTGGTTCTAAACCTTAGCCTTATACTCTTTGTACTTTTCAAAAGTTTCAAACTTTTGGTGCATTAGGTAAATATGCCCATACCTTAAATAATCATCTATAAAACTGATGAAATATTCAAACCCTCCTATTGATCGAACATTTAGAGGTCCACAAAGGTCTGAGTGAATCAGCTCTAAGGGTTCTTTGGCTCTAAGACCTTTTCCAGAAAAAGATCTTTTTGTCATTTTACCCTCAAGACAAGACTCACATGGTGGTAATGAACTGTCTTCCAACATACTTAGATGACCGTTCTTAACCAATCTCTCAATCCTGTTGAGATTTATGAGACCCAGTCTTAAGTGCCAAAGATAGGCATTTGCAGAAATCTTCCTCTTCTTATGAGTCCCAGCAGTTTTAAACATCTCTATGTTCAAAACAGCTTTTACCTCAGTTGGTTTTAACTGTACAAGTTATTTTCTAATTTTGCAGAGCAAATCTGTTTATTTTCCATTTTGATGAACATTTCACCATTTCAAAATAAACTTTATAATTTTGTTCTAGCAAACAGGAGACAGAAATTAAATTCCTTTTCATAGAAGGAATATAATATACATTTTTCAAATAAATGTACTTATCTCCTATAAATAACTTCATATCTCCCACTGCTTTGGCTGAAACAATCTCCCCAGCCCCTACCTTAACATTGTTTCCCTTCTGTCAACTATCTCTAGGAACTTGTTTCCTGTGTGATAGTACATGATTAGTGGCAACTGAATCAATTATCCAGATTTTATCATTTTCCACTAAACATGCTTCGATAACAAGTAAATCATATTTATCTTGTTGTACAAATTCAGCATTCTCATCTACATAATTCATAATTTCAAATGAGTTGGGAGATAGAGGACAATCCTCTATTAAAACTCTTTTGGTATAATCAACCACTAGTAATTTGTTTGTTGATTTGATTTTATTGTTATGTACATCGGAAGCAAGTATTCTAGAATTCGACATGCTGATAAAATTCAAACAAATTCTAGTTAGCAAATTGTAACTAAACCAAAGCCAAGTTTTAGCAAAAAGTAATAATGTACCCATAACCATTATTTATTTGCAACAATATTTTAGTGAGTCTGAATATGTGCTACCGTGGGGCAGTCAAATACACCTTCACTAAAACAAATAATTTTACCAAACATTATCCCTGAAATAACTCTTATTCATATTGTCTCCAGAATAACTCTTATTCCTATAGTCGTTTAGTTATCGTTTCCGGTCAAGATCCTTACCAACAACTTAGTAATTCTTGTAAGTGTGACCCACCATTTTCAGATCCTATAAGACGGTATGAATTTGCCTTCGAAATAGAAGACAACATCCAAGACGAAATTAAGGACCCTATTCATTTTATAGAAGCCTGGGTTGTTCCGAATCCTATGTTATAACCCTCTGTGGGGATAGTCTTGGCTAAACGACTAGCAAAGGGCCGCTTAAAGCTAACCAGCAGGCGCAACATAAGAATCTCACGGATCAGACTAATGGAGGAAACCGTAGGATATATTAACACATATCCTTCATCCACTTACTATGAACTACTTCCTCCGTTTACCTTGATATTGACTCATACAAAACACTCTCTATAGGGAGGCCACTTCCAAGGTGACACGAAGCGTCATATGAATATCACGGTGTAAACTATGTGAAGATGTAGCAGTTGAAATCTATTTATCGTATAATAGACTTATATTTGAAAAACTTCCTCTTATTCACCAAAATCTAGATTTAAGCTAAAAAAATCCTTTCCGTAGGAAGGTCACTTCCAAGGTGACAAGAAGTACTGCTTAAATCTGGATTGTGAACTCTTAGAGACGTGAGAGCTAAAAATAACGTATCATATATGTTATTAATCTCCCACTGAAGTTTTCTAATAACTCTATCATATAAAAGTTATTAAACTGCCACTGAAGTGTTTTATTTGGATATATTTATACTTAGGTTCTTTTCGACTAATAAAATAACCCTAAGTCTATATAGTTTATCTAAGTATAACTCTTATAATTGGATTTTAACCTATGATGTCTAGGTGATAAACTATTTTATTACCTCACATCAATCATGTATGCTCATAAAACCGGTTATCAACGCTCAATAATTCGGCTATAATCCCTAAGTAAAAGATGTTCCATAAACCGTCAACTTAAGAACCCCCAGTCTTAGACAGGATTATATACCGGTTGAGTTTATAACCTAGGTTTTATAAGTTTTAACAATTAAAACAGGTGGTCAACCTACGTGCTGTCTCTTATACACATCTAGATGTGTATAAGAGACAGGGATTGTTTAATTATAATACATATCAAATGCATAAATAATTAAACACAAACTAATATGGTTTTAGTTTTGGCAAAAACAAGCAAAACAAAACCTAATAATTATAAAACAGATTTCAGACCGCTCCCGGACCGCTCGAACTGCTCCAACGAACTCAAGTAGCTTGAACCAGACCCGAACCATCTAAATCGGACCAGCCATGTCTGAACCGGACCAACCAAGAACCATTCGAAGCTGAATCGGCCAGACCACAAGAGAACCGGTCGAACCAGCAGACCTTGCACATGTTCAACGTCTCGCTAAGTCTCATCTTTTAGAAATGACGACCATCGTCTAGCATTTTGCCAAATCGTTTAGCGCGTGAAAAAGTAAACTATTGTTTAATGCCATCACATAGCATTCAACACATCGCCTAGCTCCCGCATAGAGGTAAACAATCACGTAGTGTTATCGCATAGCAACTCGACGTATCGTTTAGCTTCTGATCAAAGATAAACGATCGAAGTAAGCGATCGCTCAAGGCGATCATATAGCTCTTCATCACTATCGCTTAGTTCTATCGTATAGAACCAAACGATCGCTTAACACAATCGTCTAGCGCTGCATGTCATCATTTAGTATTCGCCATGTAGTTAAACGATCGCTTAGCTCCATTGTATAGAACATCATCGCATCATTCAGCATCATAGGTAAGTGATTTGTTTAGTTCCATTGCATAGAAACTTCAACGCATCGCTTAGCACTTCGTCTATACAATCGCTTAGCTCCGCGTCTAACGATTGCTCAGCGCTATCGTGTAGCACTTCATCGCATCGTATAGCGCGCATCATTGCTAGACGATCGCATAGTACCATCGTATAGTAAATTCAACGTATCGTTTAGTTCCCACGCCAAATCTAAACAATCGCTTAATGCTATCGTATAGCAAATTGAACGCATCGTGTAACTCCCGCAGGTACACGATCATCTACCATTCAAAATCACAACGACCAACGCCCATTGCTATACGATCATCTAGCTTTTCTTCACATCGTGTAGCATCTGGAGCTAGACGATCGTTTAGCAACTAGAATCTCAACGACTACAAGAACAGAGGTTGATTTTTCTGGAATTGCAACTCGGCCACTTCGCTTGTTTCTTCGATTTACATCTTAATTTCTACTCTAATGACTCCAAATGAATTAAAAACTATTGGGAACACATTAAAGCTCATAAAGCAAGAGCCAATTACAAATTTAAATGACAAATTAAAGAGAATTAAATAGCCAAAACTCAGAAAACCATATCAGTGCATCCGTTTTATATTTATCATATAAAACACCCACCAAACCAAAAATAAACCGAATTGAATGCTTATTTGATGCTCTGATACCAATTGTAGAAATGTATCAATTGCAGCGGAAGCACAAGGATCTTCTAACCATTCAAATTTACTAATTTTGGAATAATATAAAGCATGCTTTTGCAGAAAAATGGGTTTCAAGACATACCTCTTGTAGATCTTCTTCAAAGCTTCTTCTCCAGCTGCAATCTTCTTCATATCTTGTTGTAAACCACCTCAAGATCTTCCCCACTATTCTATTGGTGCTCTCATTGAGTTGTGGGACTCAAAACAAGCTTGTCAAGGGATGAAGGAGAAAAGTTCACTGCAACAACCTTTGTTGAAGAATCTTTCTTCAAACTAAATTTTCTCTCAAAATTCTGTAGATTACATGCCCGATTTTCACTCCAATCTTCTCATTATATTGAAAATCAACATACAAAGAGAAGAGCTGCATGAGTTGCAGCTCATGCTTGGAGAAAACAAGGCAAATATATTGCTTCATGAGTGAGCTAGTTCAAAGATGGATAATGGAAAAACCATTTTTCTATTAAAGTGTTTTAGTTTTCCAATTTTCCTTTTTCAATTTTATCTAAAAATAAAATTTTGATTTAAAAAATCTATTTGATTTTAAAAATGAAAAATTAATTAATTTACTAAATTAATTATTAAATAAAAACTTAATTAATTTAATATCAAATATTAAATTAATTTTAACACATATCCATCTTTATATATTTAAATCATATTTAAATATATATAAATTCTCCTATTCCATTTAATTCTAAAACTAAACATATAATTATAACTCATATAATTACTAATTCCCTTAATTCTAATTTGAACGTTTCAAATTAACTTATCACGCTATTCTAAAGCTAGTCCGTTACGAGCTAGTAGGGGGACCTCGCAGAGATACAAATCATGGGCTCCAATAATTCGAGTTTAATTGGCTAAACTCATTAGACCAAATTAATCTCCATTCGTTAACTAATGGGTCACTCCACTAAAGCTCATAGTTGCATTCCCTCCACTGTAGATATATTATGTCCATATGATTTAACCATAATTAATAAGGCGACCCTTCACAGGTTGTCGTAATAACGGATGGGTCAAATATCTGTTTTACCCCCAAGATTACGTCTTATTCCTCAAGTCCCTATTGATCCTCTAATGAACAACTAGTTTGTGATCCAATCACCAAACCAAACTCTCTCAGTCGAGTGAGAGGGTGGGGCCCCTTGTTTAAGACCTGGATTCATTACTTTAGAGAATAACCTTTCTCCTATCCCTAAATCGAGTAGGTGTGAACTCCGTCTTGCACCCTATGTCCCCAGAAATCTATTCGGTCTTACCCCTGAAATGGGAGTCTTATTGAGTCAGTGTTGTTGAGCCAACCCTCAACTATACAAATCTAAGAATAATCCCAAATAAACAGGAGTTCATAGTTAGCTCAGGATTAAGATCGAGTTACCTAGGTCATCTAGGTGAAATAGTCAATCTTAAACAGTAAACAACGTTATAAAGTAAGAGTGATTTATTCCTTAGTCCGGATCTTATGAACACTCATTGCATAGGACACCCCCACTCCTCATGTCTTAACATGTACGAATTAGGATCATATCATATGTAGCATTTTACAACTCTTTGTAACAACTAAAGAGTAGGTCGCATCCAATGGTGTTACTAGAATAAGGTACCCAACCTCATTCATGTACCATAGATCATTTTGACTATTTACTCGAACCCGATCCACTCTTATGTCTCCACATAAAGTTCAAGTATTCATACAATAGTCATGGGTCTTAGTTTATTGGATTTAGACTTTCATACAATTTATGAGATTAATAATAAGTGTATTGATAATAGAAAATGTTTATCATTTTACAAACTGTGAGTTTTTAAGACATAAAACCCAACACGATCGGTGTTTTCTCTGTTCATCGGCCTCATACCAAGCTCGAACAGAGCCCACCCTCTGGATTCTCACATCGAGAATACCAAGGTAGCCTTGTTTGTGGTGTCAGACTCAACTCGACACCGTAGAGGTTTTCTGGAGGCCGTTCGTAGTGCTGTGGAGGCCGTTGGTGTCGCTGAAGAGTTCGTTATCGAGGCGATCGTTGAGGACGAGCACGATGTGTTCGTGCTGTGTTCGTTGCGGTGTTACGGTCATGTAGATCGAGTATTCGTGGTCGCTATTATTCAAGCGGTCGTGAGCAAGGAGTGTGGAGACAAGGCGATAAATGTTCGTAGAGTTCTTCCTTGTTCACTAGTTGTTCATGCTGTAATTTCTGCATTTGAATTGTATAACTGCTTGTTTGAAGTCGACTGTAAATATATGTTCATTCAGGATTGTAATTTGGAATAGTCTTGTTCTGCTGCTCTTGGAAATCTCAGATCCGATTTCCTTCAATTGGTATCAGAGCTCGGTTCTCTGATATTCCAAATTACAGATATGAATTGAACGCATTTTTCAGTTGCGATGGGTTTCTGCATTTGTGGTTAACCATTTTATGCATTTTTGGATGAATATGATGAACGTTTCGAGTTTAAATTTCCTTTTGTTAAAGCTTTTGGTATTACAAAGTTTTGATTGTAAAGGCCCCTGTGTTTTTGGACGAAATTAACATCGCAATCAAGTCTTTAATTCAAAACGTTTGAGTTCGTCAAGTCGTTCGTGATGAAGCTTCGGCGCATGGCAATGTAGTTCTCAACGAAGAAGAAAACCAAGCGTTGGTCGGATTGTGTAGCATCAGGTCAACGATCGTTGGGATTTAACCAAGTGTAGTATTTCCTAATCGATCATTTAGCTAATGTTAAGTGATGGGGTAAATCGTTTACCATATCGTGTGGCGTTGTTGCGCAATCACGTAGGCACTGGAGGTAAACGATCGTAGTGGGAGCATGTGATGCTCGTCGTTTAGTATAAGGCGCACGCTAGACGATAGCGTAGTTATCAAGCTTCATTGCTTAGTTACTACCTATGTGATCGCACGTATGCGATACAGAGACACTAGCTAAGCGATCGCTTAGACGATGGTTCTTCGCAGCATCATAGTCGTTTAAACGATCGCGGAAGGCAGGCGTTGTGCGGAGCGTGCTAAGCGATCATGTACTTCAGGCTTCATCGCTTAGTAAAGGTACACGATCGTATAGTAACAGCTAAATGATCAATTGAATTTTTCTGGACGATCGTATAGTGAATGCTAAACGATTGTTTAACTCTGAGAGCGTTGGTACGTGATAGAACGAAATGTTCATTTTATCGTGTAGACGATCGTAGGGTGCTTAGTACACGATGGATGGTTGGAGAAGTGATGCTTTGTCGAGCGGTTCAAGACCCGATTCGCCTGTTTGAACCGGAGACTCCTTGCCTTTGTAATAGTTAACTTTTCATTTGTGTTTTAAGGCAATTTTACCCAGTTCATCAACATTGGTTGTTTATACATGTGATGTATGGTACTTATATACAAAAGTGTTTGTGGTATAGTTAAAAACCCACCTTGGGTTGTGCAATTATTCATGCATCATGTATCATAAATGTTATAATCGAGCATGAAGAAATTACTTGAAAGCATGCGCATGTATCATGAAATATAAGAGTTATATTTTGCATGCAGTAAGCATTCTCATGCATCATCCTTTTCTTATAAATGTTATAGTCTAAGGGTGAATGGAAGCATGTTTTTTCTTGTTTCATTGCGGTTTTATATAAGTGTTATATAAAAGAAGCAGCAATGAGTGGACAATACATTAAGCATGACACTTAGGCCGTTTATAAGCATTATGAATTCCTTGCATGTGTTAGCTTAGCATTGTGGTTGTTTCCGTTTATAAGTGTTATAAAGGAAATTAGACCTAAAATCAATAATTCAGAGTTGTATGCGACCAGAAGGTGAACTCAAGTTTTTAAAAGGGTTTTAAAATTGGATTGCGATAGACCTAAGTTCAAGTGGTTGTAAAGAGTTTAGTAACTATATTAATCTTTTAAAATCGGTTTAATAGGATTAAATTGGTTGAATAAAAGATTAAATTTGTTGTAAATCTATTATAAGGGACCTTTTGTCTAAGGCAGGTTCTGACTAAGCTGGGGTTTTTAAGTTGACGGAAACGTAACACCCCTAACTAAAAACCTACCTGGAAAGGTGAATTAGATAGATTTTCAACAAGCATGCGACGTTTTGGTCAAAAATTCCATTAAAGAGTTTAATGGATGATGATCAAAAGTTGTTTCACTATCTAAGGTAAATGTTACTCTTGGGAAAACCTAAAAGTCACTTAGTTAAAATCCTTAGCCGTGTTTTTTCTAAGTAAGCTAAACCCTAGGTTATAAAATACTCAGTGGGAGGAAGAGGCGTATCAGATATGTCTATGCTTCCACTGATGTTTCTCCCTGTATGTTCACACCATGAGATTCATGCTTGTCCTCGTGGTGCTCAGGATGCATTCCCCTTCAGATGGTGTTTGCATGAGTCATATCAAGGTGAACGAAGAGAGTGTTTATAGTAAATGGGTGAAGGGTGTGTCAACACATCCTATGGTCTCTGTCATTGGTTAACACCGTACGATCATTTTGTATGCCCACTTGTCACCTTCGGAGCGTCCCCCTTCGGACGGGTTTTTTGCAGTTGGTCAATATCAAGATGAACACCAGAAATGGATAGGGTCGCTTTAGGTNTGGTCAATATCAAGATGAACACCAGAAATGGATAGGGTCGCTTTAGGTCTTGCCCCAATCGGATTTTCTTCCTTCAGATTGACCTTTTGGGACAGACCTCTAGGGCTTAAAATGGCAGGTCACACTTACGGGAGATTGTTAAATAAGTTAATGATCTCTTGGCCAAATCAATGATGGCTAGTCATTATAAGAGTAAGAGTTGTTCTGGTATTAATGACTGGTTGAGAACTTCTCAATTCAGAGGAGGGATAACTGACCTCCCTTCGGTGGCTTTTGTCCTAAACCTTTGAAGCGTCATTGCGAAATTAGATGTCACACGGGGTTCATGTTAGTTTTGCTAAAACATTATTAGATGTTGTTTTGTTTTACAACGGGTATTTACTTAAAACCAAACGTAGGTTAATGTGTTTTTTCTTTTCAGTAACTCATTAGTATTTCCGTTTAAAGCTTTTAAAAATGACCGAGTACTTACAGTGGAAAAAGTCGTGTGAAACGAATTTCGTGGCAAATGACCTTGATCCCACTACTCTCCAAAAGATGAGACAAGACAATAAATAAGATTTATTGGTTTTGGAGACATGTCTGGTAGAGAATGATGATTCTGCCTGGATCCTTGATTCAGGTGCTACCAATCATGTCAGTTCCTCTTACCAAGGATTCAGTTCCTGGCAAACGTTGCCACTGGGAGAGATGACTCTTCGAGTCGGTACTAGTGAGGTTGTTTCAACTGTTGCTGTAGGGGGGCTGAAGTTATTTGTTGACAACAAACGTTATCTATTACTGAATAATGTTTTTGTAGTTACTCATATTAAGAAGAACTTAATATCGGTTTCTTGTCTCATTGAACAAGGCTACACTGTCTCCTTTTCTGAGAATAAAGTGTTTATTTTCAAGAATAGAATGGAGATTGGTTATGGTTCAATGGAAAATAATTATATGTACTAAGGTCGTTACTCATAAAAGCCTTGTTTAACACTGAAATATTCAGTATGGCAACAATAGCTAAAAGACCAAAGGTTTCTCCAAAGAAAAACGCCCATCTTTGGCATCTAAGGTTAGGTCACATCAACCTCAATAAGATTGAGAAGTTGGTGCAAAATGGACTTCTAAAGAGTTTAGAAGAAAACTCCTTGCCGGTATGTAAATCATGCCTCGAAGGCAAGATGACCAAATGACCTTTTACTCGAAAAGGATATAGAGCCAAGGAAGCTTTGGAGCTTGTACATTCAGACCTCTATGGTCTGATGAATGTTAGAGCTTAAGGTGGGAATAAATATTTCATCTCTTTCAGAGATGATAATTCAAGGTTTGGGTATCTCTTCCTAATGCAATGTAAGTCTGAAGCCCTTGACAAGTTCAAGGAGTATAAGGCTGAATTTGAAAACTTGTTAGGTAAGAAGATAAAAACACTACGATCTGATCGTGGTGGAGAGTATATGGACCCCTTATTCCAGAACTATATCATAGAACATGGGATTGCGTCCTAACTCTTGGCCCTTGGTACACCTCAGCAAAATGGTGTATCAGAAAGGAGAAACAGAACCTTGTTGGACATGATTCGGTCTATGATGAGTTATGCTCATCTTCCAGACTTGTTTTGGGGTTATACAGTGCAGGCTGCATGTTATATCCTGAACAACGTTCCCTCCAAAAGTGTTTCTGAAACACCTTTTGAGTTATGGAGAGGCCGTAAAGGTAGTTTACGCCACGTCAGAATTTAGGGTTGTCCGGCACATGAGCTAGTGACTAACCCAAAGAAGTTGGAACCGCGTTCAAAGGTTTGCCTCTTTGTAGGCTACCCCAAGGAAACGAGAGGTGGATACTTCTATGATCCGAGCAAGAACAAAGTATTTGTTTCCACTATAGCTATCTTCTTGGAAGAAGATCACATGAGGTGTCATAAGCCATGAAGTAAACTCATTTTACATGAGATCTCAAGTGAGACTGAGACTGCTGAGGGTTCAGCAAGAGTTTTTGGACAGGCCAACAGATCAACAAGAGTTGTTGAGGTCGAAACGTCTAGTCAACCAGCTCAAGAGTTGAGACTACCTTGACGTGGTGGGAGGGTTATGAACCCACCGGATCGCTACATGGGTTTAACTGAAGCCTAAACATCATTACGAATGATGGGGTCGAGGATCCGTTGTATTTTAAGAAAGAAATAGAGGATGTTAACAAAGAAGAATGGGTTAAGGCCATGAACCAGGAAATGGAGTCTATGTATAATAACGTCTGGGAGCTTGTTCATCCACCTGATAGGGTAAGACCTATTAGGTGTAAGTGGATCTTTAAGCGAAAGAGAGGTGTAGATGGAAAGGTGCAAACCTTTAAGGCTAGACTCGTGGCAAAGGGTTATACCCAGGTTGAGGGAGTTGACTATGAGGAAATTTTCTCACCTGTTGTCATGCTCAAGTCTATCAGGATTCTCCTATCCATAGCCACATTTTATGATTATGAAATATGATAAATGGACGTCAATACTACCTTTCTTAATGGTAATCTTGAAGAGACCATCTATAAAACTCAACTAGAAGGATTCGTAGTTCCAGATCAAGAGTAAAGAGTTTGCAAGCTTAATAGGTCCATTTATGGGCTAAAACAAGCATCTAGATCTTGGAACATTAGATTTGACACTGTTGTCAAGTTGTTTGGCTTTGACCAGAACGTTGATGAGCCTTGTGTTTACAAGAAGATCATCAACAGCACAATAGCTTTTCTGGTACTGTATGTGGATGATATCCTACTCATTGGGAATGATGTAGGGTATCTAACTGACATTAAGAGTTGGCTAGCTGCCCAGTTCCAAATGAAAGATTTGGGTGAGGCATAGTATGTTATCGGGATTCAGATTATTCGAGATCACAAGAACAAACGATTAGCACTTCTCAAGCATCGTACATTGATAAAATGTTGATCAAGTACAAGATGCAAGATTCCAAGAGGATTACCCTTCAGGCATGGAATCGTTCTGTCTAAGGATCAATGTTCTAAGACACCTCAAGAGGTTGAGGAGATGAGATGGATTCCCTATGATTCTACTGTAGGAAGCTTGATGTATGCAATGTTGTGTACCAGACCCGACATTTGCTATGCAGTAGGGATTGCAGTCGGTATTAGTCTAATCCAGGATTTGATCACTGGATGGCGGTCAAGACGATCCTCAAGTATCTTCGAAGAACGAGGGATTACATGCTTGTATATGGAGATAAGGACCTAATCCTTACAAGATATAACATTGTTGATCCCTTTACGAAGGCCCTCACGGCTAAAGTGTTCGAGGGTCACCTGGAGAGTCTGGGTCTGCAGACATGAGGCATCTTGTCTAGGGCAAGTGGGAGATGATACTAGAGTATACCCTAGTTTATTGTATATTCTACATTTTTATATTGTATTGTATATTAGTCTCCCGAGTCATTAGAACCAAGTGGGAGGTTGTTGAGATTGGTGTCCTAATTCTACCAGAGTCTCATTGTTTTGTAAAGATACACATTGTTCAATGAATAAAATAAGTGTTATTTAATTCTAGCATTTACTCATATCCAATAAACAAAGCTCCTTGGTTATCCTATGTGAACTTAAGCATGTATATATGGTATACAAGTGGATCATGCCTTAAGTGATAACCTAAATAGGTCTGTAGTACAAGGATTAAGGTGGGATACCTGATCCTGGTGACATTACGGATATGGTCCGCTTTGTAGATGTTTGCAAGTGTTGTAAACTACTAAATATGGTAGATCCTTTCCATTCATATGGAGACGTGTGAGCGGTGGTGTCCTAAACAAAGAGTTTGTATAAGATCTAGACCACGAGATGACTAGACTCTGTTTATAACGTCGTTGATACTAGAGGCTTGCATCTCACCTAAACGACCATAGGTGACACGACTTCAATCCTGAGTGTTTTGGCAACTCCTGCCTTTGAGGGCGGTCCTTTGATTAGTATGGGGGAGAGTGGCCAGATTGCCAACTCAACATGCCCATACCTTTTTGGGGAATTGTTTGATCTGGGAGTTAGGAACTCAATCCACAATATGGAAATTCACTCCTTTCCCGAAGCAGGGATAAGTAGAGAGATTGCTCCCTTAAGGGGTTATTCTGGACCTTGAACATAATGGCCATAGCTTCTCTTTGGAGAGAAGACTCCAGTCATAGTAGGACATGAGACTTATGTTCATTAGAGGGAATCAGTGATACTTAAGGAGACAGATGTAACTACATGGGCATAACGGTTATTGGCCCAGCTGTACTTACGAGCAATCTGTGAAGGGTTGTCGCACTACTGATTGGTTAAGATGGACATATAATTATATCTTTTGTAAGGAGGAGTTCAGCTTGTCAGTCTTTAGTGGAGTTCATGGAAGTTAACGGATGGTGGAATCTCGTGACTAAAGAGTTTAGTCAGTTATTCACGTACCGTTGGAGCTTCGTGCTACAGGTCCATGAGGTGCCCTTGGTAGCTCAATAGATTCAGTTGAGGATCAGCTTCTTGGTGTTAATTTGAAATGTTCAAATTGACAAGAGGATTATTTTGATTTATATGATATAATCTGTTTGATGTATGAGATGCATCTAGTAGAGGATTTGATGTAAATGAGATTTACATTAAGTACCATGGAATAGAAAAAGAACTATGGTTTATATGTTTCATGAGATGAAATATTAAAACTATAGGTTATAAATATAGTATGATAAGTTGGTTATCATTTATATTTATAATAATATTAATTATTGGATAATTAATTCTTTTTCTTTAATAACGAAATGAGGGGGTGGTTATTAAATTCATGGTAACTGTGAGTTTAAAAGGAAAATGATTTTCTTATTTCGAAAGAGATTGAAAAAAACGATTGAAAAAGTTTTTGAACTTTTTCACTCGGCGCAAAGGATATCACGGTAGTCTTCAAGTAAATACAGATTTACTAAACAACGGCTGGGCAAGCTAAACGATCGTGTAGTGGCAAGCTAAATGATCGTGCAGTATTTACTAAACGATCACATAGTTTGACTAGACGATCGCTTGCCTAAAATAAACGATCGTGTAGTGTCTGTAGGTGACATACCGAGAATAATGATGAGCTAACGATCGCATAGCTTTTGCTATACGATCGGTTAGCTTTATCTAAATGATTGGGCATCGACCTATATGATAGGTCTCCGCCATCTCCCACTTGCCCAATCGTGTACACGATCGGTGTTTCCTTCGTTCGTCTGCCTCATACCAAGTCCAAATAGAGCCCACCCTCTAAATTATCACACCGCGAATACCAAAAAAACCTTGTTGGTGGTGTCAGACTCAACTCGACACCGTCGAGGTTTTCTGAAGGTCGTTCATGGTGTTATGGACGTCGTTCATGTCGCTGAGGAGTTCATGACCGAGGTGATCGTTGAGGACAAGCGCGAAGTGTTCGTGCTATGTTCGTTGTGGTGTTACCGTCGTGTAGATCGAGCAATCGTGGTCGCTGTTGTTCGAGCGATCGTGAGCAAGGAGCGTGGAGACGAGGCGACAAATGTTCATAGAGTTCTTCCTTGTTTACTTCTTGTTCATTCGTAATTTATGCATTTGAATTGTATAACCGCTTGTTTGAAGTCAACTGTAAATATATGTTCATTCATGATTGTAATTTGGAATAGTCTTGTCCTGTTGCTCATGGAAATCTCAGATCCGATTTCCTTCAGAAATGACCAGAGAAATGACAGAAGTATCAACAAGAGTTGTAGATTACATAGGTCCATCGATAAGAGTTGTTGATGAAACTGGTACTCCACATCCTTCTCATGAGTTGAGAGCACCTCGACATAGTGAGAGGGTTGTGCAGCAGCCTGACTGATACATGGGTTTAACTAAAAGTCAAGTCATCATACTCGATGATGGATTAGAGGATTCATTAACTTTTAAATAAGCAATGGATGACGTGGATAAGGATCAGTGGATTAAAGCTATAGACCTTGAAATGGAGTCAATGTACTTCAATTCAGTCTGGGATCTTATAGATCAACTAGAAGAGGTAAAATCCATTGGTTGTAAATGGATTTGCAAGAGAAAACAAGACCAAGCTGGAAAGGTACAGACCTACAAAGCTAGAATTGTGGCAAAAGGGTTTACCCAAAGAGAGGGGGTAGACTATGAAGAAACCTATCTTCGATTGCCATAATAAAGTCTATTAGAATACTCTTATCCATAGCTACATTTTATGATTATGAAAGCTGGCAAATAGATGTTAAGACGACCTTTCTAAATGGATATCTTGAGGAGAGTATCTATATGTCTCAACTAGAAGGATTGATTGAACAGGGTCAAGAGCAAAAAGTTTGCAAGCTTAATCGATCCATTTATGGATTGAAACAAGTGTCTCGATCCTAAAGTATAAGATTTAACACTTCGATCAAATCTTATGGCTTTAAACAAAATGTTGATAATATTCTACTCAGGTTCGAGTAAATAATTAAAATGATCTATAGTATACGAGTAAGGTTCGGTGTTTTATTCTGGTAACACTATCGGATGTGGTCCACACTATAGATGTTACAATTTGTTGTAAGATGCTATAAATGAAGTGATCCTAATTCGTTCATATCTTGATGTGAGGAGTGGGTGCGTCCTATGCAATGAGTTTGCATAAGAAAGGACCAAGAAATAAGTCACTCTTACTTTATAACGTTCTTTACAATTTAAGACTGACTATTTCACTTAGATGACCTAGGTAACTCGATATTAATCCTGTTTATTTACGATTATCCTTTGATCTACATAGATGAGAGTAGTCTAACATCACTGCTAAATAAGCCTCCCATTTTAGGATGTGATCGGATAGATAGTTGGGGACATAGTTCTGCAAAATGGAATTCACGCATACCCGATTTAAGAGATAGAAGGAAGGTTTTTCTCTTAAGTGTTGAATCCGAGTCTTGAACAAGGAGCCCCACCCTCTCATTGGCTCGAGAGGGATCTGATTTAGTGATTGGATCACAAACCAATTATTCATTAGAGGATCAGTGGAACTTAACGAGCAAGACGTAATTTCGGGGGTAAAACAACATTTGACTCAGCATTTATTACAAACAACCTGTGAAGAGTCAACTTATTGATTATGGTTAAATTAAGTGGACACAAATATATCTACAGTGAGGGGAGTGCAAATTTTTCAAATACAAATTAATTTTGAATTAATTTATTTTTCAAATACAACTTATTGATTTTCTATTTGCATAAGTTGTATTTGAAAAATTAATTTGTAAGTCTACTGACAGATGTTAAGAAATAGCTAGTCGTCCAATTTAAAATGAAATATTTGGGTGAGGGGTAAGTTGTTCTAGGGATCCAAATCATCAGGGGTCGTAAGGAAAAAACGATAGCCTTGTTTCAAGCATCGTATATTGACAAAATATTTTGTTAGATATTCGATGCACAATTCTAAAAGGGGTTTACTACCTTTAAGGCATGAAATTGTATTGTCTAAGGAACAATGTCCTAAGACTCCTCAAGAGGTTAAGGAAATGAGATGAATTCCCAATGCATCGGCTGTGGACAACCTAATATATGCAATATTATGTACTAGACCTGACATTTGCTATGCAGTAGGAATTGTTAGTAGATATCAGTCCAATCCAAGATTCGATCACAAGACTACAGTTAGACCATCCTCAAGTATCATCGGAGAACAAAGGACTACATGCTTGTGTATGGGCTAAAGATTTGATGGAGGCAGAGTATGTAGCTGCTTGTGAAACTGTCAAGGAGGCTGTATGGCTCAAAAAAAATTTTACAGACCTGGAAGTTGTTCTTGACATGTCAAATCCCATCACCCTTTATCGTGGTAATAGTGGTGTTGTGGCAAATTTTAGGGAGCCAAGGAGCCATAAAAGAGGAAAGCACATTGAGAGCAAATATTATCTCATCCAGGAGATTATGCATTGATGGGATATAATCATCACGAAGATCGATTTGGAGCACAATGTTATTGATTCATTTATAAAGGCTCTCACAGCTAAAGTTTCTTAGGGTCACATGGAGAATTTGGGTCTACGGGACATGCACCATCTTATCTAGGACAAGTGGGAGATGTTACTAGGTATAATGTATGCTCTAATTTATTATTTTGTGGACGTTACTTTGTGTTATGCTTTGTATTGTGCACCCCGTTAGCTTTAGGACAAATGGGAGATTGTTAGGGTTGATGCCCTAAATCTTGTGGGTTTCGTAGTTTGTAAATTATTTGTACACAAATTATTTATTTAATAAAATGCAATGTTATTTTATTTGACATTCAGTTTTCATTGACCCAATCCGATAAACTAAGATCTGAGTTTATTTTATGTAACTTAAACATACATATAGTTAACATACAAGTAGATCATGTTTAAGTAATAACCTAAATAGTTTGTAGTATATGGATAAGGTTGGGTGTCTTATCTTGGTGACATTATGGATATGACCCACTTTGTAATTATTACAAAAGTTGTAAAGTATTACAAATGATCTGATCTTGATCGTTCATGTGGAGACATGTGAGTATGGGGTATCCTATACAAAGAGTTTGTATAAGACCAAACTGCAAAATGATTAGTCTCTCTCTGTAACATTGTTACTTGAAGAGACTTAAATTTCACTAGGATGAACATAGGTAACTTGACCTTAATTTTGTGTGAGTTGTGAATGTCTATAAAGGAAATTGTTTGATCTGTATAGGTGAGAGTGGCCAATTTTACCGACTCAGCAAGCCTAGCATTTTTTGGATTTGTATGAGTAGAGAGTTGGGAACACAACTACACAAGATGGAATTCAATTTTTCCCATCTTGAGAGAAAGTAGATGAATTACTCCCTTAAGGGCTAATTCTGGGTCTTGAACAATGAAGTGTCTTACCTTCTCACTGGACAGAGGGGGGTCTAGTTTATAGTTGGACTATAACTAATTGTTTATTAGAGAGATCAGTGATATTTAAGAAGTTAGATGTAATTATAGGGGTAAAATGATAATCTGACTTAGTTGTAGTTACCAGCAATTTGTGAAGGGTCAACTTACGGTTGATTGGTTATATCCGTGGACACAGAAATATATCTATATTGTGAAAATTGCAACTGTGAGTCTTTAGTGGAGTACTGGTAGTTAACAAATGATGATTAATTTAATTAAAGAGTTTAATTAATTAATTTCATATCATTGAAACTTCTAATTTGTGGGTCCATAAGGTCCTTCGCTATCTCACTAAGGATTGAACAAGGGATAATTGTTTTTGGAATAATTTAAATTATTCAAATTATTTAAGGGAATTAAAGGTGTTAATGATATTAATTTGATTAATATAAAGTATAATGTATATTGATATATTAAATTATGTAGTTAATTATAAATATGATTTATAATTAAAACTATATAATATGTGAGAGAGATAAATATTTGAATAAGATTCAAATATTCTTTATATGAATAATATTCAAAAATACTATAAGCTAAAAATTTAATGTAAAAATGATTCATATTAAAACTATATGTTATAAGAGAGATGTAATGTGATTAAGATGCATACTATATGGTTAATTAATTAACCATATATTATAAGCATTGTATTCCCCACTATAGGGGAATTATTTCTAGGGAGTTATTTCTATTTCACGTGAAAGGGAGTTATTGTAACTTCCCTTCCTCCTTTATCATCAATGTGTTTTATGAAAACACGGAAGAAGAAAATAAGATCAATGTTAACAGATACACACACACGCACGCACGCGCGTACACACACACATCAAGAAGAAATTCTCTCATCCTCTCTACATACTTTCCTTCTCCAAAAAACACCTAGGAGCCCACACATCCTTAATCCTTGCGGGAGAATAGCGAGGTTTCTGTGTGGTGGTGTTTGAAGGTAACCTTGTGTTCATGTTGTGATCGTGGAGAAGGGGTTCTTGTGTTCATGACCTTTGAAGAGGAATTTCGAAAAGTAGTAATTCTATAAGAGTAAGTGTACTGGTTCCCTTTACTTCTCAGTAGAACAGCATACTTAAAGTTCTTAATATTTATCCTATAATATGAATTTTTAATGTACGAAACTTCTCTGTATTTTACGTTTTTCAAATTGGATCACAAATGCATGACATTCACATACTTCCACACAAAATTCAATTCCTTCAAGACGTCCCTTCATGTTATTACTCGAACATATTCCATTATATGTCAATTACTTATTGTTCAAGTCTCATGCAAATAACTTGGATTAGGCTTTATTAGATAGTTATGCAAATTGAAGACATGATATAAGATAACAAATTATTTTATTAATCGCCAGAAATTTGTTTATATATATATATATTTACAAAACCACGAGTTTAGAAAACAAAACCCAACACTTCTCACATCCAGTAGATCCAATTAATCCCTCATTGACTCTTTAGTGCGTTCCAAGAAGTATCCTAATTAAGTTTCCAATATCTTCCATAGGCAAGAACCACGACACAGTCAAGCCATATCCTTCAACCTCTCATTTCTAACTTGGTATCAGAGCAAATAATGACCAACATCAATCAAGGAAACCTGGGAGCTACTCTCGGCACAGCAAACTTCAGTGGCCCACCCTTGAACCAATTCCTTAATTAGATAACCTCCATTAAAATTGATTGCAGCAATTTCCTCCTATGAAAAAACCTAGTACTTCTAATCCTTCGGAGTTATTGACTTGAAGGACACCTGACCGGACAAAAAGTTTGTCCCTCAATGTTTTTGCAACCTATAGTCGGTGAGAGCATACCGACTGGATCGACTAGAGTAGGAGCTGCTCTGCGCAGCACAGAAGGAAATTCCAGCAGTGGTGCTTCCAGCTCGTCGACAGCACTTGAGGTAAATCCTCAATATGAAGCATGGATGGTTGTAGATCAACTTCTCCTCGGTTGGCTGTATAACTCCATGACACCAGAGGTTACCATTCAAGTGATGGGATGTGGATGTGCAAAGGATCTATGGACTAGTATTCAACAACTCTTTGTTCTTCAGTCCAGGGTTGAAGAAGATTATCTGAGACATGTGTTTCAAAGAACCAGAAAAGGTAATTTGAAAATGGAGGATTACCTTCGATCTATGAAAATGAATGCTGACAATCTCGAAAAAGCTGGTAGTCCTATGCCACAAAGAACTCTTGTTTCACAGGTACTACTAGGACTTGATGAAGAATACAATGCCATCGTGGCCACGATCCAAGGGAGAGCGGACATGCCGTGGCTTGATATGCAGTTAGAACTTCTCCTGTATGAAAGGAGATTGGAACATCAGTCAAACCAAAAGATGACAGTAGGCTTCAACCAAGTCAGTAATGTATCAGGGAATATGACAAACACAAGACATGTCAACCAAAACAACAAGTCCAATAGCAGCAATCAGTCTACTGGGGGAGGACAATGAGGTGGTGGTGGCCATAGCAAAGGTCGAGGCAGGGGAAGAAACAATAACAAACCTATGTGTCAAGTCTGTGGAAAGGTAGGACACATAGCGTTCTACTGTTTCAACGGGTATAACAGAGATTTTGTTCCCAACTCTCCTCAAAACAAGGGATAACCCTTCGCCAACAATCAGATAAAAAAACACACAACCTCACCCAATAGCCCTAGCCATTGCTTATGAGAGTAACCCCTTTCTGACAAGACAAAAAAACATGACTGATGCAAATTGGTATGCAGACAGTGGTGCCTCCAATCATGTTACCTCAGACTTCAACAATCTTGGCAATCCTACTGGATACTCAGGTACTGAAGAAGTCACTGTAGCTAATGGTAATACTCTAGAAATTTCTCATATTGGAACTGCGTGTCTGTCTAGTGATGCCTGCAATTTGAAACTAAATGATATGTTATATGTGCCTACCATAGCAAAAAATTTAGTCAGTATATCTAAGCTAACAAAAGACAATAACGTGTTTATTGAATTTCACACGGATTACTGTCTTGTAAAGTACAAGGGTACAGGACAAACGGTAATGAAGAAAATGCTTAAAGATGGACTGTATAAGTTAGAGGGTGCAGAAATCAACTCGAAGTCAGTAGGAAACGGAGTACCATCGCAACCAAGGCACAAGAATAAAGATCTGTCTGCTCTTAGCATATCTTCGAAGCATAGGGTGTCTAAGATTACATGGCATAGAAGGCTTGGTCATCCTTCGTAAAACACACTACAATTTATTATCAAAAGCAGCCTTCCTTAACTCTAACTCAAGAGCATAAATCCCTACAGTCGGACAATCATGCTACAGCCATCCACACTTCATATTGAGAATTTACCTCAAGTGCCGGAACTTCTCAAAAACATTGATTATTGTACAAAAATAAAATAGGAAGATCACCAAATAGTCTTTACCAATATTCACTTAATAATTTCATACACATAATACAATTAAAGCAACAAAACATGTGAATATCGCTAAATATCATCAATCAAATTTAAATTTAAATTTACCATATTATCAATCATATTTAAATTTAAACCATAGCATGATCAATTAATCTTGAATCCACAACATGATTCAATGAATATTCACATGTTTATGTTCCTTTAATTGTATTATCTTTATGAATATCATAATGTTCACATGTTTATGTTACTTTAATGGTATCAGAGTTGGTGTTTTTGCCCAAAGGTTGGACATCAATGTTGTGTTAGGTATCTTGTTAAAGGGGCCCACCACATATGTGAAATTATTTTGTTATATTTTAATTGTGAGCATATGTTTTGTTGTTTATTGTTTCAGTTGGTCTTACTCAAATATTTGGAAATCTGAGTTCAATCTCTAAGTTGAATGGATCAAACTTCAAGATTTGGAAGGAAAGCCTAGAGATATTTCTCGGGTGTATGGATTTGGACCTTGCATTAAGGACTGATAAAACTACTTCTACTGAGGAACAGCTAAATATGGCTAATATAGAGAAGTGAGAACAGTCGAATCGCATGTGTTTGATGATCATTAGGCACTCCATTCCGGAGTCTTTTCGAGGCTCTATCACGAAAAGTGAAAATGCCAATAAGTTCCTTACTTAAATTGAGAAATATTTTGCTAAAAAAATGAGAAAGGGGAAGCAAGTAGTCTTTTGACTTCTTTAACTTATATGAGG
The DNA here is from genome assembly GCF_009727055.1 of Benincasa hispida. Classification (NCBI taxonomy): domain Eukaryota; kingdom Viridiplantae; phylum Streptophyta; class Magnoliopsida; order Cucurbitales; family Cucurbitaceae; genus Benincasa; species Benincasa hispida. The sequence continues at coordinate 39,952,507 of NC_052353.1, forward strand.
TATAAGAGCAATGGAAACATAAGGAAGTACATTATGGAAATGTCCAATCTCACAGGTAGATTAAAGGCACTTAATATCAAGATAAATAAAAATTTACTCGTGCATCTGGTACTTATCTCTCTTCCTGCACAATTCACTCAGTTTAAGATAAACTATAATACTCAGAAGGATAAATTGAGTATTAATGAGCTTATCTCAAAATGTGTGCAAGAAGAAGATAGGATTAAGAGAGAAAGGACAGAAAGTTCTCATTTAGAAATAGGCTCTCGTGATAAGAAGAAAAGGAGAATTGTGGATGCTGTAGAAGGGATATCTCAATAGAATAAAAACAAGAAACAAGCTACTGAAAATCCTTGTTTTTTCTGCAAAAGGAAAGGTCACTTCAAGAAAGATTGTCCCAAGTATGCCAAGTAGCGTATAAAGAAGGGTAAACTTCTTACTTTGGTTTGTTCTGAAGTTAATTTAGCTTATGTACCTACAGATACTTGGTGGGTAGATTCTGGTGCTACTACTCACATAAGTATATCAATGCAGGGTTGCCTGTGGAGCTGACCGCCAAGTGATGCTGAAAGATTCATCTATGTGGACGATGACAAAGCAAGTCCAGTTGAAGCTATTGGAAATTTTAGATTACTTTTAAAAACTGGTTGTTATTTGGATCTGAATGAGACTTTTGTTGTACCGTCATTTAGACAGAAGTTAGTTTCTATTTCCAGTTTGGACAAATTTGGTTTTTCTTGTTCTTTTGGCTATATCTTTAAGTTTTAAGATCCCACTTCTAGATCATTTTCTGAGACGGGAAATGCTAGATTCCTTGAGGATGTTGAGTTTGGGGGGAAGATAACATAAGGAAAGTTGTCTTTGAAGATGAATTGGTTTCTTTTCCTTATGTGATTATAAATGATGTTCAAGCTCCAATTCCTGACTTCATTATTGAACCAATTATAGAACAAGACAACATTGAAGTCCCCGTTGTTGAACTTGAAGTTCAAACTCAACAACCTCAAGAAGTACCACTAAGAAGATCTACTAGAGAGATAAGAAGTGCAACTCAACTTCAAAGACAACTTGCCATAAGTGTTTGTTTAACACTTTTCCAGGATACAGCTCCTCCAGCCAACATGAAGATATAGCCTGAAGTGGATCACAAAGTGTCTTGACATCTAGCATAATCAGAATCAGAATACCCAATGATCCCCAAAACTTCTTATCTCCGATAAGTGAGCATATAATCTTTTGTTCTCTGTAAATACCTCATAACTCGTTTGGCTACTTTCAAATGATCCATCCCCGGGTTACTCAAATATCTGCCTAACACTCTAACTATGAACATAATATCTAGATGTGTACATACTTGAGCATACATTAGACTTCCAATGACTAATGCATAGGGAACTTTCTGCATCTCCTTAGTCTCAAGTGTGGTCTTGGGGCATTGACCTAAATGAAATTTATCACCTTTAGCGATCGAGGTATCTCCCGGCGCACAATCTTTCATGCCAAATCTACTCAAGATCTTTTCAAGGTAGTTCTTTTCTGACAATCTCAAAATACCTTGAGAATGATCTCGCAGTATTTCAATTCCTAATACAAAAGAAGCATCACCAAGATCCTTCATCTCAAAGTTTCTTTTGAGAAATCTCTTAGTGTCATGCAATAAACCCACATCATTACTAGCTATGAGTATGTCATCAACATATAACATCAGAAAGATTGATTTACTCCCACTGAACTTGTGATATACACAATCTTCCACAATGTTCACCTCAAAACCAAATGAGGTTATCATTTCATGGAATTTGTGATACCATTGACAAGAGGCTTGCTTGAGACCGTAGATGGATTTCTTTAATTTGCACACCATAAACTTTGAATTATCAGACTCAAAGTTTTCTGATTGCACCATATAAATCGTCTCATCAATGTTCCCATTGAGAAACAAATTTTTTACATCCATCTGGTGTAGCTCTAAATCAAAGTGAGCTACCAGTGCCATGATTACCCTAAAAGAGTCTTTAAATGAAACCGGAGAGAAAGTATCTTTGTAATCAATGCCTTCCTTTTGAGTAAAACCCTTTGCAACAAGACGAGCTTTATATCTTTCGATATTGCCATGTGAATCCCTTTTGATTTTAAATATCCATTTACAACATATAGGTTTCACTCCTAATGGCAGTTCGACAAGGTCCTAAACGTCATTGTCTTTCATGGATTTTATTTCCTCTTCCACAGCACTTATCTACTTTTGAGAGTTAGAACTTTGTAAAGCTTATTGGAAGTTGATTGGATCATCTTCCATTACGCCCACATCATCCTAATGTTCTTGAAGAAACACAATAGTAGATCTTCTTAGTGGCACTTCTTGAGGTTGTTGAGTTTGAACTTCAGGTTCAACAACGGGGATTTCAATGTTGTCTTGTTCTATAATTGGTTCAATAATGAAGTCAGGAATTGGAGCCTGAACATCATTTATAATCACATGAGGAAAAGAAACCAATTCCTCTTCAAAGACAACTTTCCTTATGTTATCTTCCCCCCAAACTCAACATCCTCAAGGAATCTAGCATTTCCCGTCTCAGACAATGATCTAAAAGTGGGATCATAAAACTTGAAACCCCGAGAGTGCTCAGAATACCCAATAAAATAGCAGCTAATAGTTCTTGAGTCCAATTTTCTTTCGTTAGGCCTATAAGGCCTAGCCTCAGTTGGAAAACCCCAGATGTGAAAATGCCTAATACTAGGCTTCTTTCCTGTCCACAGCTCATATGGGGTTTTGGCTATTGCTTTACTAGGTACCTATTAAGGATATATGATGCAGTCTTTAATGCCTCACCCCAGAGGGATTCTGGTAGAGAAGAATGACTAATCATACTTCTTACCATATCCTTAAGTGTTCTATTTCGCCTCTCCGCTACACCATTCATGCTGGGTTTGCCCGGCATAATGTATTGCGGGACGATTCCACATTCCTCTAGGTATTTGGCAAAGGGCCCTGAACGTTGTTCACCTGATCCATCATATCTACCGTAATATTCACCACCACGATCAGATTTGACAGTCTTAATTTTCTTTCCAAGTTGAAGTTCAACTTCAGCTTTAAAAGACTTGAAAATATAGGTACTCTTATCTTGAATAGTCGTCTATGAACATAATAAAATATTGTTGTCCATTCCAAGAGGCCGTAGGGAATGGACCACAATGTCTGTATGTATTAGTTCTAAGACGTCTGAGCATCTGTTGGCACCTAATTTTCTTATGTTTGTCTGTTTTCCCTTAATACATTCCACACAAACGTTGAAGTTACTTAAATCAAGGGAATCAAGAATTCCATCTGACACAAGTCTCTGAATTCTCTGTTTAGAGATGTGACCTAAACGCTTGTGCCACAACATAGCAGAATTCTCATTTAATTTATGCTTTGTACCACATGAATTAGATAACAGGATCTTGTTAAATGAAGCAAAAGAATCAAGCATATATAGATTATCAATTAAAGAACCCGTACCAATAAGCTTAGAATCTTGAAAAAGACTAACTTTATTATTTCCAAAAGAACAAGAAAAATCAAATTTGTCCAAACTGGAAATAGAAACTAAATTCCGTCTAAATAACGGTACAACAAAAGTCTCATTCAGATCCAAATAACAACCAGTTTTTAAAAGTAATCTAAAATTTCCAATAGCTTCAACTGGAACTGTTTTGTCATCGCCCACATAGATGAATCTTTCAGCATCACTTGGCGGTCAGTTCCAAAGGCAACCCTGCATTGATATACTTATGTGAGTAGTAGCACCAGAATCTACCCACCAAGTATCTGTAGGTACAAAAGCTAAATTAACTTCAGAACAAACCAAAGTAAGAAGTTTACCTTTCTTTATACACCACTTAGCGTACTTGGGACAATCTTTCTTGAAGTGACCTTTCCTTTTGCAGAAAAAACAAGGATTTTCAGTAGCTTATTTCTTGTTTTTATTCTGTTGAGATATCCCTTCTACAGCATCCACAATTCTTCTTTTCTTCTTATCACGAGAGCCTATTTCCAAATGAGCACTTTCTGTCCTTTCTCTCTTAATCCTATCTTCTTCTTGCACACATTGTGAGATAAGCTCATTAATACTCTATTTATCCTTCTGAGTATTATAGTTTATCTTAAACTGAGTGAATTGTACAGGAAGAGAGATAAGTACCAGATGTACGAGTAAATTTTCATTTATCTTGATATCAAGTGCCTTTAATCTACCTGTGAGATTGGACATTTCCATAATATACTCCCTTATGTTTCCATTGCCCTTATACCTCATATAAGTTAAAGAAGTCAAAAGACTACTTGCTTCCCCTTTCTCATTTTTCTCAATTTGAGCAAAGAACTTATTGGCATTTTCACTTTCCGTAATAGAGCCCCGTAAACATTTCTCTATATAAGCCATATTTTGTTGGTTGTTCCTCAGTAGAAGTAGGTTTATCGGTCCTTAATGCAAGGTCCAAATCCATACACCCAAGAAGTATCTCTAGGCTTTCTTTCCAAATCTTGAAGTTCGATCCATTCAACTTAGGGATTGAACTTAGATTTCCAGATATTTGAGTAAGACCAATTGAAACAATAAACAACAAAACATATGCTCACAATTAAAACATAACAAAATAATTTCACATATGTGTTGAGCCCTTTTAACAAAATACCTAACACAACATTGATAAAAATACCAATTGTAAATGGTACTTTCAACATAGTAATCAAAGTATCGTTGGTCATTATTTGACTTGATACCATGTTCCCCATCTCAAAACCAATTGGCAATGAGAGGAGTAACTCATCTATCTTTTAAAGAGTGTGAGTCCTCTTGGTTTTTCCAATGTGGGATTCTCAACCTACCCCCTCAAGATAGTGCCTCTTTTGGGTTCACCAATCTTATCGGATCATAATTTCTTCTTATTGGACCAACATCATCCGTTTGGGCTTTATGGACTCTAATACCAAGTTAGAAATGAGAGATTGAAGGATATGACTTGACTCACGCTGCAGACGACAGCGCTTAGACAAGGTAAACAATAGCGTTTGTGGAGGTAGACAATAACGTCTGCGGGAGGTAGACGACAACTTCAAGAGATAGGCGGTAAATGACAGTGGCAAGCCAAATTTTCCTTTATGATTTCTTGTATTTGAAATGTACATAGGTGATGTATTTATACCATATGAAATTCCTAATTTGAGAATGAAAAAAAACTTAACTTTATGCATTGGTATCCTTAATATCCTTAACAAACACATGACTCGATTGGCTCTCCAACCTGTGCAAGGGGACCGACTCGCATGCCCCAACCCCAAACCCCTTAGCATGCACCGTGACCTGATGGAGAAGATAACCGATCCAAAATAGCACCGCCGCTGTTGATAACGTTACGATAATTCCACTAATCCCAGGGAAAGATGGCCACCACGTCCCGATTCGAACCATTCCGGCGCTACATCGAACCATCATACCCTCGGTATGCTAAATTTGACTTACCATTGACATTTTTTAAATGTCACGAAGTTCGAAGAAGTTTAACATTTTTCAAAATGTTAGGAGTAGCCCCCATATTCTTCTATTCCGTTCTTTTTCTAATACATTGATTATTTCCGTCCTTTTTTTTTTTTTTTATTCCTATTGCTTCTAAATTTTATAATTTCAATAGTTGAAGTTTTGTTGTTAAAAATATTTGTTGTCTACAGTTTTTCCATCCTGATTTTATGTTAGTTTGAATTTAAATATTACTAATAGTATCTTGTTATTTTTATTTAATCTTTTATTTATTACAGATACTACGTTCCAAGTTAGGGCTATTTATTATAGCTACTACGTTAGGTTAGTACTTGAATATTTTATGCTCTCTCAAAATTTTAATACTTTTTGTCATTTTTCAAAAGAAAATTTGTTTTTTTTTTATAATTTATTGGAGGGAAGAATCGAATATTTCATCTTGACATTGATATTACATGTTTTATCAATTAAACTATACTTATGATGGTCGAGTGTGTACATTAAGAGATTGGTAGATTTAGTATAGATTCAAGGAGCTCATGCTCTTTATACAATATATACAAAAATAAAAATTAACTTAGTATCAAATTCACTAGATAGCTTAGTGGTAATTCTACTTTCTATTCCTCTCTAAACTCAGGTTTAAGTCTCACTTTTTATTTTTATTTTTATAAAATTATATAAAGTCTCATCATCAATAAAATTTGTGGATTCACCACGGTTAGGAATTGGTGATATCACATTTATTATGTCAAAATTTGATTATTTTAGTCCATTAAATATTTTTAGATTTATTTAGATTATGTCAAATTTTAATAAATGTGACATTTTTTCAAAAGCTTACAAAAATTTAATGTTTAAATCCTATTTTGGATCCTGGGCTTTGAAGTTTGTTCTATTTCTCAATACTTTTAAAAACATCTATTTTAGTTTCTTAACTTTTAAAAAGTGCTTACTTTGATCCCTACTATTAAAATTTTGTTAAATTTTAAACAAAATGATGAGATGACTTGTATTCTTAGATGACTATGTTGCCAACATTAAAAAATTTAGAATTTCAATTCTAAATTAGATGATAAAGCAATTTTCTATCCAACTCAAAAACTATTTTACGATCAAGATTTCGGTCGTTCAATATTACACGTTGGTTATTGGCATTTCCTTCACCTTCGTTTTGCTCTACACATGCTAGACACAATTTCATCAAATAGTTAACAAAATTTTAATAGTAGACACAAAAATAAACACTATTTAAAAGTTTAAAAACTAAAAGTCATTTTTTAAAGTTTATGGACCAAAATAAAACAACATTCAAAGTTCAATAACCAAAATAGGATCTAAACAAAAATTTAACCTTTTAAGTAACAAATTTCCTTTATTTCTAACTTCCTGAGATTTATGGAAATTGAATATATAATATTCATATACTTATCTACACATTTATCCATCGTTTTGAAGGGCTAGAAAATAATGATGACATTTTCTCAAAAAAAAAAAAAAACGATGATGACATTCAACTAATATATTAAACTCAATAATAGAAATAGAATGAGGAATACATTTAAGTAAAATAATTTTATCTTATTCAAATTAATAAAGTTACCAACTTATCAATAAATGGAAGTAAATTCCAATGCTGACATTTTCACCAAACGTCTCATCCCATGTAAATCCAAAAGTTTTCACGATTTTCTTCAACTTTCACGCCTTCTCCACATTATGTAACCCTAAATTATGGATTTGACTGATCCGACCAGACCACTTCTTCCTGATCTCGTCCACAAACTCTTGTATATTAGTCTCTGATGAGCCACCGTCCGCCGCCGCCTTCTCCGCCGCCTTCTTCCATTTCAAAGCGTTTTCTCTAAGCTCCTTTGCCTTCGGTCCAACAATGGCGTCCCTTAGACATTGCTCGAGCTCATCCCTCACCACCAATCTCTTCTCTGACTCGCCGCGGCTCAGCCGAAGCCCAACTCCGAATTCCTCCACCAAAAATTTAGCGTTGGTAACCTGATCTCCCCACTGCGGCAGCACCAGCACCGGCACGCCGGAGCTCAGAGCCTCCACTGACGAGTTCCATCCACAGTGAGTAACAAAGCAAGCAATGGAAGGATGAGACAGAACCTTCTGCTGTGGACTCCATTTCACTATCTTAGCTCTTTCCCCTGCTTTCTCCAAAAACCCGTCTGGAAGAACATGCGGTTTCAATCCTAAACAATCCGCCATGTCTTTAGGCAGAGGCTTCATCACCCACAAGAACGGAAACCCAGAATTACAGAGCCCATGAGCCATTTCCTCGATTTGTTTCTGACTCAAATGAACAATGCTACCAAACGAAATATAAACCACCGAATTCGGTGGCTTCGAATCAAGCCACTCGAAGCAATCATCCGCTTTCAGGAAATCGCCGGAGAGATCCGCCTTTTTGTTGTCGTCGGGAAACTTCAGAGTCTTGAAGAGAGGACCAATCGGCTTAACAGGGCAAATTGTTGACATCTCATTAATAACATCTCTCTCAAGCTCCTCGAAAGTGTCCATCAAAATACAGAATGGGATCGACACGTTTCTAAATTGCTGCAAAATTGACCGACCAATGGCCTTGTACTCGCCGTAAGGGTGCAAGAAGCTTGGGATTTCGTCGTGTTTCAATAGTGGGAGGGATGGCAATTGAACATCACAATAGGGTTCGGATTCAGAAGGAAAATCCACAGACTTACGAGAGTAATGATAATAAATGGAGAAAACAGAGCAAGATTGAACCCAGAGAATAGAACAGGGGATTCCGAAATCGTTAGCCACATCACAGACCCAAGGAACAAAGGGGTTTCCAATGAGGCAAGAAACCGGCCGATTCTCTTCGGCGCGGTTCCTAAGCATCTGAGACAACGCCGGCTTGCCGGAGATCTGGAGCTGCGGCATATAAAGATCCAAATCCCTACGCCTGGGGTCGTCGAGTTCCCAGCCGTCGTCCCAAAACTCGAAATCGATGAAACCGGAGCCGACAGGGGAAGGCTGGTCGTCGATGCTGCCGGCGTTTTTGAGGCTGAGACCGAAGTCGCGGGTGGTGGAGATGGTGATGTAAAGGCCTTTGGAAGCGAGCTTTTTGCCAAGGCGGATGGTGGGGTTCATGTGACCTTGGCCAGGGAACGTGACGAGGAAGACATGGCAAGGGGATTCAGAGTCAGCCGGCATTGCTCCTTTTCTTTCTTTTGGGCTAAAGCTTTTTTACGTTCCAGAAATGGCTCTTTGTATTGAGTGGAGATGATAATGGAAGTGATCTTTTCTGATGATTTTTATAAAAGATTTTTATTCAGTAAGAATTAGATGGTGATGATATGGTAATATATATTGTTAATGTAAATATTATATTTATTTAAAGTCTTCGTACTTGGGAACTCCGAGTATTCCGGTTTTCGTTGTTCCTCACGTTAACGTCCCACGCAAGCAACCCAACTGCATAGAGAAGAGCATGGAGCGCCTCATAATTACTATCATGAGTCAACGTCCATCCGCATATATCTAATTATATATAATATATATATTAAGAAACACATAATTCTTTTTATGTTAATTTTAAACATATTGGCATATATGGTCGATGAAGCTTAACCTACGTTGAAAAGGACAAAAAAAATTAAGGCACAATTGGGTAACATTTTGTTTTTTTTTTTAAAAAAAAAAGATAAGTGTTAGAATAGATTTAAAGTTGTTTCCTTAAATTCAAAAATATTCCTATTTTTCATTATTCCAATCAATTATAAAGATTCGAAATCAACAAAAATAAGAAAAATAAAAAGTTACTCCACGTATTGCTTAACGTAAAATTGATTTATCTCTCCATCGAATCAAATTAGCCAAATACGTTCGTGAGCTCGATACCGTCAAAATTTCTTGACTATTGAATGGGAACAAGTTCATCTTCGAAGTATTTTTCCCTTCCAATATTTTTCTATTAGAGCTTCTCTCCTAAATTTCTTTATTTGTTATCTATTTTTCATTAAAAAATCAAGTCAAATTTTGATATTAAAAAAATAACTTTCAAAAAATTATTTTTATTTTTTAAATTTGGTTAATAATTCAACTATTTTAAAAAGCGTAAATCATTGTAAGAATTGTGGATGAAATGGGTTTAATTTTTAAAAAAAAAATAAAAAACAAAATGATTACTAAACATAAGTGGATGGATATCAGATTGACAAAATATATTTTTGTTAGTAAAAAAAAAAATTTGCAAAATTTATATAGGTGCAAATAGTTCCCTTCGGATGAAGGTGGGAAATTTCTTCGATGGATTCTAGAGAGTTGGTAAAACTCTCATCGTAGATTCTTTGGATTGTGGCTTACGTTGGAGCATAATCTGGGTCATTTGTCTATTTAATAAGATTTTGGTCATACTGTCTAAGAGTCCTTCCACTGACATTTTATGGTACCTTGGAGTATTCCATAGTTTGGAGAAATTATTTCATAACATACATTCATGTAATCACTTGTTATTTATATAGACACATTCATTTAATGACTTGTTATTTATATAGACTACATATGTGAGATTGTATTCGATAGTATTCTAATATTCTTAATGACTTTATTTTATGTATATGTGGAGTTGAGTCAAGGGATCATTTCTTTTTTTCTTTAATTGTTTTATTAGTAAGGCTATTTGGGAGACATGTATTTGTGGGATGAGTGCTCTTCGTAGAATCTTGCATTGGGATACATAACTTAATTGGATGTTTTACTTTAGCATAGGTAATTGGCTGAGGTGTAAGGTCTGAAGAGTTGCTTGGTGTGCTGTTATTTATCATGTTTGGTGTGAGCATAATATGTGTATTCATAGTGCTACCTTGCCTCCTCCTCCCTTGCTTAGTTTGGCTATTCAGTATCAGCCTTTAATATGTTATTCCAAGTGGCTTGGGACTTCTCTTATAGGAATCAAAGAGGGATCCTCTCCTTGGGACTTCTTTCTTTGAATTGTATAAGTTTTTTTCTTGGGTTTTGGTTTTTTTTTTTTTTTTTGCTCATTGCCCTTTTTGTGGTGTTTGTTTATGCATTGACCTTAGATCGTGAGGTTCTTTCCTCTTTTTAGTCATTCAAAATCTTTACAAAAAAATTAAGTTAATAATAATCTCAAACTAAGTTATGGATATTGTTATGCTATTTATGTTGGACTAATTTGATGACATTGTTTTTTCTATATTTTAAAAATATTGATAAAAGATATCGAAGATATCAATTGATAATTAATATCGATGTTCATCATTGTCAAAGACTATATTAGAGAACAAGACCGAATTAAAAACAATTAGTAACATTAATTAGCAGTGTTCTATAAGCTATTTGTAATTGAAATAACAATGAGACGCAATACATTTCTTGAACTCTAAAATTTGTTTCAAATCTTGAACTTAGTGGCGGTGAGTGAGGTCCACCGAAGAAAGAGGAGAAGTAAAAGGGAGAAGTAAGGGAGAAAGAAGAGAGAAATGAGATGGTCACGCAAGCAATCGAATTTGCAAAACTTTACATCATTGGAGTTTCAAACAATGTGATAAAACTAAAGTCAATAAGTCAAGTTACAATCGAAGAGGTTATGGATTGTTTAGAAAGAGAATCTAAATTCTATTTTTATGTTTTTAGATTTAACAACTACTTGATAAATCTTTCAAATTCAATTTTCAAAAACTATTTTTTTTGGATAAATGGTCATTTAAACCACAAAAACTGAACCGTTTCTAAAAATCGATCCAAACCGAATTGAAAACTCAGTGAAACCGAAAAATGCGATTCGATCCGATTTAAAGAAATTTTGAAACCGAATTAATTCGGTTTGGTTCGGTTCAATTTCGAAAATCGAATTTGACATCAAACTGAACCGTTTTTTAAAAATACCATTTTTTAATATATATATTAAAAAAAAGAGTAAAACCGAATTTAGAACCAAACTAAACTGAATTGTTTTAATTAAAAAAATATTAATATAGATTTTTAAAAATACCAAAATCGAATTTGAAACTATATGCGGTTCGGTTCAGTTTGAACCAATAAATCGGTTCGATTTGGTTTTACATATTAGAAAATTCGATTTGGTTCGTTTTGACCTCCAAAGCAAACCAGACCAAACCGTTTCCACCCCTGGTTTTTCAAATTTTATGATCTAAACGGTGCAAATTTTGAATACTATGAAAAACAATGTTTTTATGTTTTCATTGTATTCAAATTTTGAATTTTGAATTTTAAAGTACAAATTTATATTAAATTAAGATAGAAGCACTTAAAATTATAATGTCAGGTTATAAACTTAATTCATTTTTGAAAAGTAAAATATGTATTATGTAATGTATTATAAATTACATAATATTTCAAAATAATAATTATACAACAAAAATATGTTCATAAATAAATTAATAATAGTTTATTGTCAACTAATTTTTAGTGAGTAACTATCAGTTTTATGATTTATAAATTTAATATCACTCACATTTTAAATAATTATTTAAATTAAAATTAATTTCTATTTCCACTACCAAACACATATTTAAAAATATGAAATATAACACTATTTTCATTGAATTCTTGTTTCTAAATTTCTATTTTAGATTTCTTACCGAACATACTTTACCACACAATAAAATATTACTTTTAAAATTTCGAGGACTAAATAGATGAAAAAAAGCCCTAAATGGCCACATATACTTTCCTCATATATCTTGAATACTACTTATATATTTATAGTTAATTAAAAATATATTAATTAGCCAAAATTAGCTCAGTGATAATTGATGTTATCAGGTTATTATTACTACAAAAATACGTACATTGATACATACATAACTAATAGTACATTTTTATTGTTATTGGACATTTTCGTGTGCAAGGAAAAGTGCATTGTAATCAAATGCTCTCCTTTTCCTTGTACACTAAAATCAAAATTATATATTTTTTTTTAAAAGACTGTCACTTGGCACATTATTATTGGGTGATGCTTGAATTATACCCAAATCTTTTTCATTTTTATTTAACAATGTCTTTTTTAAAAGAAAAAAAACTTTTAACTTTTAGATCTCTTAATTGTCAAGTGATGTTTTTTTTTAATTAAAAAAAAAAAAAAAAAAAACACTTTATGAGTCCCAAAGTTTTAGATATAGTTTTTATTTGTTTTTTAGGTTTTAAAATATTGTATTTTTAATCCATAAATTTTGAGTTTAATTTTAGTTTATTCTCGTTTTAAAATGTTACAATTATATCTATAAGATTTGAGTTTTATTTCAATTTAATCTATAAATTTCAAAATTTACACATTTAACCTCCTCGATTCTTTACTAAATACTCACTTCTGTCTTTGGCAAAAATGTCTATTAATTAACTTTAAGTAATTTTAAAATGAATTTTAAAAATAATTTTAGTGGTAATGAAAAATAGTGAAACTTAATTAATTATAATTCTTTTACGTTGAATAGTAGATATTAATACTAAAAATATAAGTTAATATTTTATGATATATATATATGTGTGTGTGTGTATGTATGTATGTATGTATCCTAAGTTGGTTCGAAATCCGAATTTGTCACCTAATAACCCCGATATTCTCCTGCAATCTAAACCAACATCTAACATGGGTTCTTTCAGCATGTCTTCCAATATAGGATTACTCCATACTAAGCATGCTTAACTTTGAAGTTTCCTATGATTGAACTGTTAAAAATAAAGGTGTACTTTGCTTGTATAGGTAGGAACTTTCAATTATTGTTAAGCATTTCTTAACCATACTTTCATGTCCTCGAGATTCCTCTCATTTATATGTGATATCGGCTCATTCATATACCTCTCGCGTTACAAGAGTATCTTTTTAAGTGTTTAATTTAAAAAATAAGTTATTTTAGAAAAAATTCAAGTGTTCGGCAACCACCTTAAAATAAATTTTGAATAAATGAGTTTATAAAATAAGTTAGTTTAGGATAAATACTTGAAATCAACTTTTTGAAAAATGACTTTTAAGTATTTAAACTAATTTGTATAATTCTTGAAATTATCAAAATGACTCAAAAGTAATCTACCTCACTTTCACTATGTTGTCGAGGCACCACCACCAGCTGACACCTCCAGCCAACTACAACGACCACCACCACCACCACCACCACCGGGCATTTATCAAAATGACTCAAAAGTAATCTACCTCACTTCTATTTATAGTATTTTATAGTCGTTTTTTATGATAATCTAACATTAATAAAATACTTTTTAATATATAACAAATCAAACAAATTTATATATAAAAGTATTTTGAGAAAAGGATGTTACCTGACATTTAATTGTTTTTATTTTAAATCGCTTTTATAAAAATGTCTAAATGAAAATGATCTTTTGAAAAATATTTTTCCCTAAAAAGAGCCTTAAATATACTCATATTCCACTTAGTGTGGAAAATCATTTCTAAGCTAAAAAGTACATATATAAGATTTAGGGAAAATTAAAATAATATGGTAGTTTTCAAAACTTTTTATAAAAATAGTACTTTTGAAACTATTTAGAAAAATATTGTTTTTTTTAATAGGTCAAGAGTTGAAAATTCGACCCACTTAGGTTCAAATTTTCAACATTCGACCTTTGTGCATTCTTTTTTTTTTAATTTTTAATTTTATAAAAATAATTTATTAATTTATTATTTTATTTAAACTCTAAAAATAATAAATTAAAAAATAATATCTCATAAAAATAAAAAATTGTAAATTAAAATATCTCATTTATATAAAAATAATTACAAAAATCAATGTGTCCCACAAGGCGGACGTCGTCGATTTCGAGCTGGTTGTCGTCGTCGACTTCGAATTTGAGGTTGCTCTGGTTTTTCTTGATGTTGCTCTGGTACCTCTACAAGCGTTTCATGATATAAATATTCATTATGCTCTCCACGACCCCGACCATGTCCATGCACGTATGAAGACGAAGGACCAGCCTCTGAGTCATAATGTCCTGAACCAAATGCTGGCATCATCATCATCGGACTAACATAATCAGTTTGACTCTGTGTCTGCATCACAGAGGGCAACTCTTCCACATTATGGGCAACCTCATCAAACTCATCCTCTTCCCGTACAGGTCCTCTACGTCTAGGAGCTAGTGGAGGAATAATAGGTATATCATACATATAATGTATCTCCTCCATATAGCTTTGGTTGTCACTACATATAGTAAGAACTTAGTTCGGATCATTCGCAACATCACGGAGTCTACAGTTGTTCGATCTATGTGAATTATAAAACAGTTAGATAATATTTAAAATAAATTTAAATTAAAAATAATTAGATAATATTCATTCATTTACCAGATGACCCACAGCCGCTCCCGGACAAGTGACATAGCGCCTTGTGATATTATTATACCAATGAATGTAGTCTTGAGTGACATTCCTGTCAAACTATTAAAAAAAATATCCATTGCAATAAACCTTGACGATAGTACCATCGCACTACCAAATGTGCAACTTTTTTGGACCAATTTACAGTCCTTAAGTCGATATCATGCAGTAGGGGTTCAGTATTACAAGACGATGGGACATCCTGCTAAAAATCGAATTGTCTCATCACCTTGTCAGGAAGATGCCATTCACCAATTTGAAAACATATGAGAGGACTCATCGTCTGCCATATGTTTTGACCATTCGTATAGAAATTGGGCAAAGTATGCAAAATAATTTTGTACGGCTCCCAAATAACCTGATCAGATACAATAAAATATTATATTGGAGAACATTAAAGACAAATACAATAAAAATGTGTATAAAATAATCAATTAGGTTCAGTGTAATGTACCTGAGCAAGTTGAAGTGGATCAAACATGTACCTGTACTGGCTGACTATATGTGTGGCTGTCCTAGTCACACAAAATTTGTCTCTCCACCTAAATTTTTAAATTGATAATTTAGAATCTAAATTAACTAGATCGGTGATATAGAAATTAAATTGAATTAAAATAACATACCGAGAACCGCAGGCTCGTCCAGCTAACTGAGCGTCATTAATATGTTGTAGTTGTGGAGCCATTGTTGGAAATCGCTCCCAAGCCCATAGTTGCAAAAGTATGATAGGCCCAACTATCTCTCGAACCTCAAGTCTTGTTGCTTTGTATAGTTGTCTATACAGCCATGTCAAACATGCTCCACCCCACGAATACCGCCCCGCATCATAGAGGTTAGCTAATAGTGACAGGAACATCAAGTAAACAAAATGACTTGATTTGTCAGAAAATAGACTTCCACCCATCATTTGTAGTATATTCGTGCATATCTTATGACGGTTTCCTCGTATGCATCATTTGTGAGCTCGCGGAATTGTGTTCCTAACCATATCAAATTTAACCTCGATCCTTTAATTTTGTCGGCAAATGGGGTAACACCGAGGTACGGCTGACAAACTTGTGACCAGTCATCGTACATCACTTCGGTCGTTGGCTCATCAGGTAACCTTAACAACACTTCTATGTCTTATAGAGTGATAGTGCACTCTCCAACAGGTATATGAAATGTATGCGTCTTAGGCCTCCATCTCTTGACCAAGGCTGTAATCAGATGCCAGTCCAACTGAATAAATCCCAATCTGGTAACCCCCATAGAATCCAGATGTGCGCAGTAGCGGTAGTATTCGATGGTGACATTTTGGTCCCGTCCAACCATTTGCTGGATTGTTCATTGCTGTAATTATACCAACATGTCGATCTGAAATTAAACATACCTCTTCGTGTATTACAATTTCTCTCAGGTATTTCAGGAACCATCCCCATGAGTTTGCAGACTCTTCATCAGCAACGGCAAATGCAAGTGAAAGAAGATGGTCGTTCGAGTCAACTTATGTAGCAATCAGCAATTTTCCTCGATATTTGCCATACAAGTATGTATCATCTATCTGAATTATCGGCCGACATTTATTAAAAGCTTCTATATAAGGACCAAATGCCCAAAATACAGAAGATAGGATAACATGGACTTTAGTAAGCGTTTCTTTCACTCTCCACTCTACACGTGCGGGATTGGTCTGCTTAACCATATACAACCACCTAGGTAAAAATTTGTAAGACTCATCTCAATCACCGAACACTTTAGCGAACCTTTTCTTTTGCCCTCCCATACCCTATGGTAAGGAACATGATATCCAAACTTTGATTTGATGTCGGACTGCAATTGTGTCACACTGATAAATGGTTTTTCTCTTACGGCATCACAGAACTCTAGTGAAATCATTGATGAATCCAATTGCACATGACTTTGACTTAATTCTGAATAAAAACATGTATGCTGCTCATCGTACTTAGTGATCTCGAACGAGCCATGCGGTTTTTTATTTATTGCACGAAGTCTCCACTTGCAACCTTCCTCCCACTTCTTACACTGAATTGTCCAAATCGTCGATGTCAATTCAATAACCTCATATGGTGCGTGACATTTTATTACAAAACATTTGATCGCATGTTATAGCATTTCTTTGTCTTGACAAATCATCCCTTTATACAATTGAGTATTGTCAACGTCTACAAGGGCTACAATTGGGTCATGTTCTCGAATGCTATCCAGTACATTCATATCCAAATAGTTGAATGTATCTGAAAGTAACTCATGTTCACGACCATCGAAATCTAACTCTTCAAATTCATCATCCATTTCAGTTCTGAAATCTCTATACAAGTTGTTAGCCACCGTATCTTCATTATCACATAGCGATGTAACTGACTCCGGATCAGGATCAATACATTCATTTGGATCTTCAAACTGGCTAAATGATGTATTCAAGTTTATATCCACCCCTATCACATACAAATGCACTAAATTCGGCAGTAGCATTGCGATTGAGAACATCAAGTTCATACTTGTGCATTCGAAATAGGGAATGACATAAACCTTATTGATCCTGATGGTTCTAGATTAGCATGTCTATATATTATTTCTATCTGATTTGTTCTCATATCTACACTAAGTGACATCCCAACCATTTCAATGAATTGTTCAAATACAATTCCACTGTTCACATTTATGCTAAAACTCCCACCTGGTAGTTAATCATAGTCAACTCCATCAATACCATCAATTATATTACCAGTAAACAACAAAAATCCCAAGCATTTGCCCACCATTTTCTAAATAAAAAAAAAAAACAATACATTACTAATTGTTCTACTAATTATCAAATTTAAACAAAAACAAACTACAATAAAAATCCCAATAAGATATATATATAGGAAATATAAGAAGTTTGTAGGTAAAAAATATTGAACTTTGTATTAAACTAAAAATATTAAACTTTTTTAAAAAGTCACAATAATTTTGTATTATACTTTTTATAAGAAGTATATTAAAAAATCACAATAATTTTGTATTAAACTAAAAATATTGAACTTTTTAATTTATAAACATCAACTTTTTAAGTTTTATGAACATCAACTTTTTACACATAACATTAAATTAAACTTTTTATTACTATTTTTAAACATAACAACAAATTAAACTTTTCAAATATCATAAGAAATATATTTTAAAAAATCATAATAATTTTGTATTAAACTAAAAATATTAAAGTTTTTAAGCTATAAACATCAACTTTTTAAACATTACAATGAGGTAAACTTTTTAAAACTATTTTTTCAAATTTAATACAAAATAAAAAAATTAAATTAAATTAAACTTTTTCAAACTATTTTAAACTATATTTTCAAAGTTAATACTAGAAAAATCAAATATCATAAGAAAATCAACTATTTTAAACTATAGTTTATTTAAGTATATTTCCTACAATAAACTATACTTAAATACAAACAAAAACAAACAAAATACAAATAAGATTAACATGTTAGTATAACATCCCAACCATAAGATTAACACTAATAGAGAAAGAACTACTAACATCAATATGTAAATATTATTAAATTCAACATGATAGATCTACTAAATATAATAAAACTACTAATAAATAAATAGTAAACTCACAAATTTAACTTACCTTTTTTGTTCTTTGTTTCCTAAACAACAACAAAAACTATATAAAAAAATATAATAGTATGAGAATAGGAACAAAATGTATAGTTCTTTAAAAAAAAATGAAATTTTGTATAGTAAAAGATATAAACCTCACAATTTAATGGACGAATGTGGGAGAAGAAGAAGATTTGCCGAAGGCAGTGAGAATGAGAGAACGAAGGCAGTGAGGAGAAAATGAGAGGTTGGTCTTAAAGGTTGAAAGGTAGTGTGGAACGAAGGCAGTGAGGAGAATGTGGGAACAAAAGCAGTGTGAGAAAATGAGAAAGCAATGTGAAAAAATGAGAAGAGGTGGTGGGGTTCTAAGCTAAATGGTCGAGTTTTCAAAACTCAACCCACGGGGTGGGAAAACAGTGTGGGATGGGACGAGACGCTGACACGCTGCAGAGATTTAGATTCGTTTTAAAGGAAGTCGACGATTCAAATCACTCTGACGCGCATTGCAGAGATTCAGATTCTTAGTTAAGTGATGACATGCAGAAATGCATGTGATCTTAGGCCTTTTACTTAGAATTATGAAGGTTGTTAAGCGGAATATGCGGCAATTATGCTAGGAATTCACAAGAAAATGAGCTTGCTTGTTCAGCATGATGAATCTCGGCTAACCTGTTATTATGCATTCAATGTTCTATTTTTGTAGCTAATGCAGGGAGTGGACGCAACCGCGGAAACCGGACCCCCGCATAGATGACCGCATGCAGAGAAACTCTCCATCGCAAAGGCGAACGTTGATCAACACATGGATGTTGCAGTAATCAGCCGTATGCGTCCATCGCATAAGAGTTGCGCTCGTCAAGCAATTACGGTCATCGTGTAGAGTTGCGGTATTTAGTGAATGCGGTCACTGAATGATTACGCTTCGCGATAACGCATGATAAAGGTATCAACGCAAGGTTGGTGGAATGAACGCATCTACCTTGGGAAAATCAAAGATGATGTTGACATTTCACCTACCACGCCGTTAGCGGCAGAGGTTCAAAAAAGGACAAACACGCCCAATGTTAGAATCAGAACAGTCCATTAATGCTTTCGGTGATCCAAGCTCTATAAATAGAAGCCGATGAGCAGAATTCCAACAAGTCCGAGTATTACCCCTACAACCCAGGATTTTTCCTGCGACCCAGACAAATGCATAAGAAGACGCTTGAGAGTTCTTCACCTCTTTTATCCATTTCGAGTGACGATCGGAGCCTTCGATCGGAGCTAGATCTCGGGAGAGTTAGCTCCACCGCCCATCCATGGCATCACCAGCAGCCTTGACGCACATCCGCCCAGCCGATCATTTCATTTTCCTTTCTTTTCTTATATTGTATTGTATACATTTTGTGATTAAGAAATTAATACATTTCGTGTTCAATACATTTCTATATTTCTTTCGATTCCGTTTCCATCTTCTTTACTTAGCATCTTTAAATTCATTGCATTACTTAGTGAGATTGCTTGAGTATCGCAGACTTAGTCATGTGGATTAGTGATATGAAGCATGTAGCAAATCACCGAGAGGTGTGCGTTGTGCGAGTATGTGAGAAAACCTTATTTACTTAGTGTGAAGTTGCGACAATGCCTGTTTATAGGCTAACGCAATGCTTGTCTATGAGTAAAGTTAGCAACAACCAACTGCCCGGGAGGGTAAGTGGTTGGTCGCATTAAGCAATGTATGTATTGTTCACTAGAGATAGGAATAATCTTAGGTCAGCCAAGTTCATGCGGTTACCTTGTCCTATGAGCGCATCATTCATCATTTAGGCATACTTGAGAGAGTAGTCTAAAACCCAAATCTAAGAGTCGAAAAAGCGGATTGGAACGTATAGGCAAGAACGGGAACTTAGAGATAAGCTCCGTTTGCTAACCTGCATCGCATGCACTCTAGGAATATGTATGATATTATGTGGTGGCCTTATTTGTGTGTGTGTCACTTTGTCATCGCATAAATAAGAATAGAGGCTTATGTGTAGGTCCTATAGACTTATCGCATATATCGCATGCGTTCTAGCATTAGAAGCCATAGCATTCGTACCCAGAGGTGGTTTATTATTGTATGTGTGTTGCATGATCGCATGGCTTACGTTGACTAAGGTTTCCTTTGCGGTCACTTTTAAGGGCTGCAATGAAATCATCTCCGCATTTTATCTATTTTTCCATTCACTTGTTTCGTGTCAAGAGTTTTCGTATCTCTACCTCTTATGCATATTCTCATTGCGTTATTTGTTAGATAGGAGTAGGAGTAGGGTTAACTTAGTAACCTCCCTTCCATTCTTTTATTTAAACCACCGCATGCACATTACCGCATTCATTGTACTACAAGTCCCCGTGTTCGATCTCAGATCACCCAAGAAACTTGCGTTCGCATTATACTTGGCGTGAGCACAAGAAAACTTGTGACAGGATGCATGGTCATCGCATACATTTGTCAACGCATATTCATTCCAACGCATGACCATCGGCGCATGACTATCAACACATATCTTAAGAACATGCATCACATATTGCGTCCAAGGGATTTTAGTTGTCGAATATTTGACGTCTAATTTTCGATCATCACTAAGCGATTGTGTAGGAGTTTGTGGATGATCGTGTAGTGAGGAAAGAGAGCTCTCAAGAGGCCATCACAGCGTGCCGCTCATCGTGTACTTCCACTATGCGATTGTGTAGTAAAGCTTAGCAATCGTGTAGCATTTGGTATACGATCGTATAGTAAAAGGTATGCGACCGTATAGGTTTTGAGAAGGTCATCGTCTATTTGTAATAGGTAAGCGATCATGTAGGAGTTTGTGGGCGATCGTGTAGTGAAGAAAGAGAGCTCTTGAGAGGCCATCGCAGCGTGCTGCTCATCGTGTACTTCCACTATGCGATCGTGTAGTAAAACTTAACAATCGTGTAGCATTTGGTATACAATCGTATAGTAAAAGGTATGCAATCGTATAGGTTTTGAGAAGGCCATCGTCTATTTGTAATAGGTAAGCGATCGTGTAGGAGTTTGTGGGCGATCGTGTAGTGAGGAAAGAGAGCTCTTGAGAGGCCATCGTAGTGTGCCATTCATCGTGTACTTCCACTATGCGATCGTATAGTAAAGCTTAGCGATCATGTAGCATTTGGTATACGATCGTATAGTAAAAAGTAGGCGATCGTATAGTTTTTTAGAAGGTGATCGTCTAATTGTAATAGCTAAGCGATCGTGTAGGAGTTTGTGGGCGATCGTGTAGTAGGGAAAAAGAGCTTTTGTGAATGTGTACTATTTGGCTTTATCATCATCATAGTGATTCTTTTTCTAATAAAAATAATTATAAAAATAAATCAATTACAAATGTGATGTTTGATCATTCTCGGTTGTTTGA
This sequence comes from Benincasa hispida, assembly GCF_009727055.1. Taxonomy (NCBI): domain Eukaryota; kingdom Viridiplantae; phylum Streptophyta; class Magnoliopsida; order Cucurbitales; family Cucurbitaceae; genus Benincasa; species Benincasa hispida. The sequence continues at coordinate 39,974,379 of NC_052353.1, forward strand.
TATTTATGTTATATTTACATTGGTGATATTTTTTTATTTATTATTTTTTATGTCTTATGGATCTTTTACGATCTAATGAAAATATAGATTCACTGTAGATCATGTTAATGTCACATCCATGAAAATGTAGAAATATTGATAGACGTATTGACATGTCAATAGAAATTTAATGTCATATGTATAATATAAATAATGCATTTTTATTGCCTACCCCAATAATTTTTATAGACATATATAATTAAACAATTAAAATATATACCTCTACTATACATGTGCGTATATACATACCACTTTCATTGTTAAAAAAAAAAAAAAAAAAAATTGTTTACTCCAAGTCAAATTAAATATTGATGTTCAGGTTGAGATTTCAATACATTTGATACATTGATAAAACAGTAAAATCGATTATTCTTTTAAAAATAAAAAAAGTATAAAAATTTTTAATATAATAATTCAGTTGTTTTTATGAACTAAGTACTATGTATTTATAAAAGATTAACAATTAATTTTTATTATCGATCTCGAATGGTTTGTTTACTATCATACCAACATATTGACTACATGAAAGACAAAAAGACAAGACAAGACAAAACAAAACAAAACATGAAGAGTGAAGAGACAATTGAACACGTAGGTTAGGCATGAATCTTTGTGGCTGCAAGGATGTTTCATCTTTTCTTCTACTTCATGTGTGTCACATTCAAGGTCTAAGATGTCAAATGGACGACGCCGGATTTTTTAATTTTATAGAAATGTCATAAAAATATCGATAAATTGTCGATGGATATTATTATAAAAAATTTTAAAATAAATTTAAATTAATAAATAAATATTTTATATTTTTTTAAGCAAGTTAGCATGTCTATTATTTATATTATATTTATATCAGCGGCATTTTATTGATTATTTTGTATGTTTCGTGGATTCTTCCATGATATAATTGAAATATCAATTCGCCCCTCATGTCGATGTATAACGCATAAAAACGTGAAAATATTGATGGAAATATCAAACATGTCGATAAAAAATTAATACTATGGTCACATCGTATACCGAATTTAAGGGTTTCAAAAAAATTGTAGATAAGTTTTGTATTTCTTTAGTAATTTGTATTTATTTATGTAGATTTTTAAATTAAATAAATATTAATCTTTTGCCAAAATCTTCATTTTTCTATTTTTAATTCATTAACATTTTTAATTTTATTTTTTAGATAAATTGTCTTTTCGGTCTCTCAAGTTTAGAGGTTGTCAATGTAATTCATAAGTTTTTATAAATAGATAATCAAATCCTTAATGCTTAGAAAATGCCTAATTTCAGTCTTTCTATAAACAACACACTTTTTTAAAATACGATGTAGGATTTAAATCACTAATTTCTTGATCGCTAACATATATTATATGTCAACTGAGTTATATTCGCTTTGACCAACACCTTTAATCTTAATAAAAAGAAAAATGGGGAGAAGGTGGATTTTATTTTTCAAGTTGAGGTGGAGGTTGTGATGGTATGGTAGCTGTATCAAGCGACACAAAGAGAGATGTTAGCGACGCTGACTTCTTCGGAAGAGGGTTGAAGAGGGAGAGGAAGAGAAGAAGGGAGAGAGTGTCCTTTTTTTTCCTTTGAATAATAGTATCACTACAAGAAAATTTGTTGAAAATTTGTCTTTCCCAACAAATTTTCTCCTGACGCTTAAAAAACTATCGAAAAATAGTACATTTTCCAACACCATTTTGAGTATCGTCTAGAGAAGATGGTTTTTTGAAAGCCATTTGGTTAGGCGTCGGAAAAAAATTGGGAGGAATTTTTTTTTTTTGGCCTATCCCGACGGTATGTTAAAAAGCATAAGGAAAACAGGCTTCTCATAACGGTTTTTAATATACCGTCGGGAGAAATAAGCTTATTTTTTTAAAACTTCTTACCCGAATTTCCCCCTAATTTCCCCCATCCTCTTCTTTTCCCTCCCTCAAACCCCCTCCTCCCCAAACCTCCTCCTCCCCCTTTTGCTTTTCCTCTATTGGGAATACGACCAAAGTCCCACATGAAGGACTGTGAGGTTCATAGGAGAAGTGGAGATTGTTCTCAATTCCCAATTTTACAGAAAACAAAATTACAGAGAATAACAATTATGCATTCTACAGAATCTATAGCATGCATCTAAAGGAGAAAATTAGGTTAGAAGTAACTTACCCTTGAAGAACCAATTCTTCACGAGCGTTCACGAACGAAAAAACCAAAATGACCACCACCACAAGTGAGCCTCTTGTATTTCCTTAGGGGTAGAATTACAGAGAGATTATGGGCTTCTCTGATTTTTGGAAGAGAAAAAAGATAATAATTTGGCTGAAAGGAGAAGAGACAAATTTGCAGGGCAGATCTATTCTCTTTCACACACAGACAATCTATGTTTAAAAAAAGAAAAAAAAAAAACTGTGGGGAAGAATAAGAACATCCCCTGTAAATCCACCTCATGTACAATATTGAGAGAAATAGGGAGAGAGTTGAAAATAACTCCCTCCATTTAATATTCAAATAATTTTGAAATAAAAATAAGTTAAAAAATTAATTTATTCAATATATATAATTATACATTAACCACCTTAATATATAACATATATATTATACTATATGTTATATCTAATATAACATATAACCTATAATTTATATTATATCAAATATAATATAATCTATAGTTTGAATTCTTTCAATATACAAATCAAATTTATATTAAATATATAAATCCAATTCATATAATTAATATTTGAATTATATTCAAATATTTATATCCTCTCAAATTAAAGTTTATGTTATAAAATATATTATATTAATTATATCACATATAATTAATTTAAATTATTATATCATATATAATTAATTCCCTCTATGAATTTGAACAATTCAAATTAATCCAAAATTAATTCTCAATAATCCCAGTTGAGCTACAAAGGGGACCTTATGGACCTATAGATTTAAGCTCTAATGGTACTTGAATAATTAATTAAACTTCTTTAATTAAATTACTCAACATCCATTAACTGTCAATCACTCTACTAAAGACTGACAGTTGCACTCTTCTCACTACATATATATTTCTGTATCCATTGAATATAACCAGTCAACAGTGCAATAACCTTTCATAAATTGCTCGTAAGTACAGTTGGGCCGAAATTATCGTTGTGCCCATGTAGTTACATCTAACTTCTTAAATACTACTAATCCCTCTAATGAACAATAAATCATAGTCCAACTATGACCAAACCCCTCTCGGGCTAAGAGAGGATGTGGCGTCACATTATTCAAGTTCCGGAATCAACTATTAAGGGAGCAATTTACCTACATGCCCCTGCTTCAAGGAAAGAGTGAATTTCATCTTGTGTAACTGTGTTCTCAGCTCCCCAATCAGGCGAATCTCCAAAATGGTAGGCTTATTGAGTTAGCGATCTGGCCATTCTCACCCATACAATAGCGATCTGGTCATTCTCACCTATACAAAACAAAGGACCACCTACATAGGCAGGAGTTCACAACTCACTCAGGATTCGAGTCATGTCACCTATGGTCATCCTCGTGAAATATAAGTCTCTATTATTAACGGCGTTATATAATGAAACTATTCATTTCGTGGTCCGGTCTTATATAAACCTCTTTGTATAAAACATCCCCGCTCACATGTCTCTACATGAATTATTAAGATCATATCATTTGTAGAACTTTACAACAATTGTAACACCTACAAAGCAGGCCGTATTCATAGTGTCACCAAGATAAGGTACCCAACCTTATCTATCTACTATAGACCATTTAGGTTATCACTTAAGCATGATCCACCTCTATGTCTCTACATACATGGTTAAGCTACATAAGATAACCTTGGGTTTTTTGGGTTAATGCTACTAAATATCAAATAAAATACCTCGGATTATTAAATAAATAAATCATTTGTACATTACTATTACAAACTACAAGTCTCATGAGATTTAGGACATCAACCTCAACACCACATTGGTTAGATAAGGGAATGATCATGGGTTTATAAAGGAGGACAACGATCTCCATTGGTATGAGGCCCTTTAGGGTGAAACCAAAAGCAAAACCATGAGGGTTATGCTCAAAGTGGACAATATCATACCATAAAGGAGATAGTTATAGGGTTGTCATCCCTATCAAGTGGTATTAGAGTCATGCCCCTAACTTATCCATATCGGTAGAATCCTTAAGTGTTGAACAAAGACGTATAGTGGAGCCTTGGAAGTAGTCATGGCGTGATCCGTGGTTGAACTATTAGATAGACGGTGTACTCGGGTGAAGAGGAGCTAGCCTAGATAAGAGTTAGATGGATGGATGACTGGTTAAGAGGAGGCTTAGTGGTCCTTTGTTCGAGGAAAAGATTGTTGAGAATACGACCAAAGTCCGACATTAGTATTATAAGAGGATGATCATGGGTTTATAAGGATGGACAACTATCTTCATTGGTATGAAGTTTTTTGGGGTGAAACCAAAAGTAAAGCCATGAGGGTTATGCCTAAAGTGGACAATATCATACCATTGTGGAGATAGTTAAGGGGATTGTTGTCTCTATCACCCTCCCCAAACCCACCCCTCCCCCTTTCATATATTTCCTTCCCTCCCCTCCCCCTCTCCATCTCCTTGAATCCCCCAATGTACCTTTACTTAACAGACGAAAAAATCGAATAGAGCAAATGATGGTAAAAGAAAAATAGGAAAAGTAGAAGGGGGAGGATGGGATGTTGGGGTTGTGGAGGTTGGGAAGTGGGGCTAAGGATCTAAAGGGGGAGGAGTGGGGGTTGGGGAGCAACATTAGATGGTGGAGGAGAGGGTTTGGGAGAGGGAATAGAAGGGGGATGGAGGAAAATACGGGGGTTCAGGGGAGGGAAGAAGTTTTTTATTTTTTAGTTTTAAAAGAACCAACTTAATTTCTCCTGATGGTATATTAAAAACCATTGGGAGAAGCCTCATTTTCCGACATTTTTTAACATACTGTCGGGATAGGCCATTGTAAAACTTTTTTCTCCCAATTTTTTTTCCAAGCCCTAACCAAACGACTTTGGAAAAACCATTTTCTCCTAACAATATTTAAAATGGTGTCGGGAAGGATGTTTTTTTTTTCTAATTTCTAAAAAATCGTCGGGAGAAAATTTGTTGGGAAAGACAAAATTTCTTGTAGTGTATGTTATATACAGGATTAAAACTGACCTTGTTGATGACACAAGAATGAAGGATTGTTAATTGTGTTCTTCCATCTTTGTAGGTAGAACATTTAGTAATGTTTCTTTTGTTTTTTAAAGACATTATAGCTTAAGCATTATGTTAGTTCACTTATTTTGTAATTTCAAAACTTACAAAAAAAGTTGTTGCATGTATATATATTAATTTAAAACATTTCTATAAATATATTTGATCTTATCTTATTTTATTGGACTATTTCTACATGTAAAATGTTTATTAGATTTGATACAAAAGATAGGGAAGATGCATGAAACGTCATCGTTAGAAACTAAAGGAATATTTTTTTTAAACAAAAGCAAGCTTTTGCATCTAAATAGATTTTCGTAGCAAACAATTCTTGCGGCGAAAATGGTTTTATCGCAAATTGCAATGTTTCTTAAAAAAGGTCACAAAAGGTATTCATCGATGGGGCTTTAATGGCGTTTCATGTGACGCCAATATTTACGTTTTTGAAGATTTTTTACAATGAATTTATGGTTATTAACAACGTTTTCATTTCATTACTAAAAGCAATATTTCTTGTAATGGTTTGGTTAAACTTTTCAAATATTTAATTTTAAAAATTTACGGTCTCAAAATAAGTTTCGAAAAATAGTTTAAATGGACAAAAGTTAGAATTTTAATTGATCTAATAATTATTGTTTTATTTAATTGATAAAACTCTAAAATTCAAGGTATAGTTCTAAAATTTAAAAAAAAAAAAATTGAAAGTATAAATAAACTATTTTTTTTTCACGTGTTTTTTCTTAACTAAACAACATGGGATGGGAATATTTTATTCCGGTGAATCTTTTATACCCTTGGCCACGACACTGCATAGTGTTCCAAGTTTGTGGGGTTCCTCTCGTTTTAATAAAAAAATTTTAATACTTTTTATTTTGGGTCATTATTTTGATAAAAGTATCGAAAATATTTTTAAATATAAAAAAATGTCACTATCTATCAATGATCGACTGCGATAAACATCAATCACAATTATAATGATAGATCAATCGTAGTCTATCGCGATTTATCACTGATAGATAGTAAAATTTTGCTACATTTGTAAATAAATTGACTCATATTTCTTAATTTGAAAACAACATTATTATTTATTTATTTATATTAAATATATTTATTTATATTATAATTAAAGTTAATTAAATTTTAGATCATTAGCATGTTTAATTTAAATTTATAGATAAGGCACATAACAATTAATCGATATATTCTAAAACTAACTTTGGAACCATAACAACCGTATTTGAACATAATTCAACTAATTAATATATATATCCATGATTAAAAGTTTAACTATACGTTTGAACCACCCCATCCCTAAGTGTTTAACTAAAAAAACAAACAAAGATCTGGTTGATTAAGATGCACCGTCATTCATAATTATTGATTAAAAAAAACACAATATTAATACAATCAAATAGTGACAAATGACATTTATTCGAAGGTAGCATTCTTTTAACTTTTCCACCTAAGTTGAGACTCAAATAATTATGAAAAAAAAAGGTTAAAACATTCTTTAGAGTTTATTTGATTTGAATTCCTACATTTTTTTTAAGTATTTAATTTTGGTCCTTATACTTTCAGACAATCTTAAATGTAGTTAATTTTGATAAAAAAAAAAAAAAAATAAGTTTGTAAGATTAAATTTAAATTTTTTTAAAAATAATTTATATATTTGAAATTATAATGACTAAATTAAATAAACATCAAAATATGGGAAGGGAAGAAATTAATTGATGGGTCCTAAACCAAGCCACCGGCGAATGAGACAGGAAAGAAGTAGACAACATTCTGATATAAAAGGGAACCATGGTCCATGGACCAGTAGATTTAACAAATGGCTACAGATGAAGCCACGTCACACCAACAAATCTCATCCACATGTTTCAACATGCTTGTTCTTATCATGCAAAGCTAGCTTTTTTCTTCCTAATTAATGTTATGAATGTGATAGAAATTTAAATATTTTGATCTCTCGATAAAAAATATAGATTTTAATTAAGTTAGAGCGATATTGTAATTGAAACTATATTTGTTATTTATTCATTGGTTGCTGATATACTCTGTCATGATGCTTTTGGATTTCATTTAGAAAATTTGAAAGTTCTTTATTTCTTTTTGTTTGCTCCGGTAGATTTGTACGTTCTTAATTTAATTTTCTTTTCTTATGTTATTTTTCTGGTATTTTTGAAATTTTAACTAGGCGTTTGGAATAAGAAATTAGTTATTATAGTCTTAAGTTATTATTGTTTGTATTTGAAGGAGTAAAAAATAATGAATGTAAAATAGTAAATGAAGATTTTGAAATAACGTTGATTATAGTTAATCGAGGATTTTAAAATAGTATTTATGGGTTATTATAATTTTAGAATAATATTTGTCCCAAATAATTCCTAAATATCTTTTTTTAGATAAGGAAGACTTTTAATTTCTAATATTAAAAATTTTCATTTTAAGGTTTGTTATTACCAGATAATGAAAACGAAAGATGTGAGATTTGTCAACAGTTTTAAACAACAAAAGTTTTAAGATTTATTGTCCCTAAGAAAAAATTTAGGCTCGTCCTCGTTCCTTGGTCCTTTTGTTCTTAGCAATAAGGATATCATTTTTTTTAAACACGTGATTTTGTTTTTCCCCGAAAAAATTAAAAGGATATTGTCCTTTTAGAAACTATTTAGAAAAATATTGTTGTTTTCAAACTATTTGTAAAAATATTGTTTTTTTTTATAAATAAGTCAAGGGTTCAAAATTCAACCTCGACCTTTCCACATTTGCACGTCGAATTTTGAACCCTCGACCTTGTCCTAACATTATTATTGAGTCTGTTTAATTATCATTCCAGAGACCTTCCTCATAATTATTTGATGTGAAGAGAACGAAAGATCTTCTTCATTCCGGAGACCTTCCTAACACTCATAATTATTTGATGTGTTAAAAATAATTTTGTATTGGGAGAGAACGAAAGAGGGAAGAGTAAGAGAGAGAGAGCGAGATTTGAGAGGGTGAGATTTTGAAAGAGAACGAGATTTGAGAGAGCGAGATTTTGAGAGCGAGAGTGAGATATCCGTACAAATTTCCCTTTTTTTCTTTTTTTAATTATTACACATTTCACCTTCTTCTTTCTTTCTTCCTTTCTTCTTTTTTTCTTTTTTCTTTTTTTTTAATTTTTCATTTTATAAAAACAATTTCTAAAAATATTTTTTTATTATTTATAATTTTTTTTAAAAAAAAAAAAAGAAAAAAAACTCCATCAAAATCTTGGTACCAAATGTACAAAAGAAATCCAAGATCATTATTGTAGAATCTTTTAAACTATTGAACTCACTACTGTGATTAAAATTTTTGTTCTTTATATCAATAATACAGTCTTATTTATAGACTTGCATGTGAAGCTTTTGAGTGTTGATTTGATTTATTATGTCCCCAAATTATTATCTAAAATATGTAAATTTGAATATTGAAGTTTTTTTACCTAACTTTTTAGATTTAGACTATCTGATGTTATTATTTATGTCAGTGACATTTAAAAGCTTCATATTATCAAAATAATAATTACTATTCATAATAATTAAAAAAATAAATTAAAAAAATAATATCTCATAAAAATAAAAAAAAATGTAAATTAAATATCTCATTTATATAAATAATTACAAAAATCAATGTGTCCCACAAGGCGGACGTCGTCGATTTCGAGCTGGTTGTCGTCCGTCGACTTCGAACTTGAGGTTGCTCGGGTTCTTCTTGATGTTGCTTTGGTACCTCTGCAGGCGCTTCATAATATAAATATTCATTATGCTCTCCACGACCCCGACCATGTCCATGCACGTATGAAGACGAAGGACCAGAGTCATAATGTCTTGAACCAAATGCTGACATCATCATCATCGGATTAACATAATCAGTTTGACTCTGCGTCTGCATCATAGGAGGTAACTCTTCCACTTTATGTCAACCTCATCAAACTCATCCTCTTCCTGAACAGGTCCTCTACGTCTAGGAGCTGGTGGAGGAACAATAGGTATATCGTACATATAATGAATTTCCCCCATATAGCTTTGGTTGTCACTACATATAGCAAGAACCTGGTTCGGATCATTCGCAACCTCACAGAGTCTATGGTTGTTCGATCTCTGTGAATTATAAAACAATTAGACAACATTTAAAATACATTTAAATTAAAAATAATTAGATAATATTCATTTACCAGATGACCCACAGCTGCTCCCGAACGAGTGACATAGCGCCTTGTGATATTATTATACCAATGAATATATTCTAGAGTGACATATATGTCAAACTGTTCAAGAGAAAATCCCACTGCAATAAACCTTGCACGATAGTACCATCGCACTACCAAATGTGCAACTTTTTCAGACCAATCTCCAGTCCTTAGGTCAATATCATGTAGTACGGGTTCAGTATTACAAGGCGATGGGATATCCTACTGAAAACCGAATTGTCTCATCACCCTCTCAGGAAAATGCCACTCACCAATGTGAAAACATATGAGAGAACTCATCGTCCTCCATATGTTTTGACCATTCGTACAAAAATTAGGCAAAGTATGTATAATAATTTTGTACGGCTCCTAAATAACCCGAAACACAAAATATTATATTAGAGAATATTAAAGATAAATACAATAAAAATGTGTATAAAATAATCAATTAGGTTTAGCGTAATATATCTATTTAGGTTGAAGCATTATTCTTCTAATTAAGTTGTACATTATTCTTTTAATTAAATGGTACATTATTCTTCTAATTAAGTTGTACATTATTCTTTTAATTAAGTTGTACATTATTCTTCTAATTAAGTTGTACATTATTCTTTTTAATTAAGTTGTACATTATTCTTCTAATTGAGAAACAAATATTTTTTTAATCGAGAAATAAATATATTTGTTTTTTCAGATCATGGCTTTAAACCCAGGATATGTTGATCTCGATGTTTTGTACGATCAGTCCATTCATCGATCATCTATTGTATGGCGAGATCGTACTACTGGAGAAATATCTTGCAGGCGTCGAGAGGCAGTTCTCCAGCGCACTATCCCGCCACCCTCGAATACTATCGCTACTGCGCACATCTGGATTCTATGGGGTTGCCAGATTAGGATTTATTCAGTTGGACTGGCATCTGATCACAACCTTGGTCGAGAGATGAAGGCCCGAGACGCATATATTCCATATGTCTGTTGGAGAGTGTACTATCACTCTACAAGACATAGAAGTGTTGTTGGGGTTACTTGTTCACGGTGAGCCAGTCACCAGAGTGATGTACGATGAGTAGTTAGAAGTTTGTCAACTGTACCTCGGTGCGACCCCACCTGCCGACAAGATTAAAAGATCGAGGTTAAGTTTAATATGGTTAGGAATACAATTTCGTGAGCTCACAGATTGAATTGCAGCATGAGTAAAAACCGTCATAAGATATGTGCGAGCATATATACTACAAATGATGGGTGGAAGTCTGTTTCAGATAAATCAATCATTTTGTTCACTTGATGTTCCTGCCACCGTTAGCTAACCTCCATGATGCGGGCGGTATTCGTGGGGTGGAGCATGTTTGGCATGGTTGTATAGACAACTATGCAAAGCAACAAGACCTGAGGTTCGAGAGATAGTTGGGTTGGGCCTCTCATACTTTTGCAACTATGAGCTTAAGAGCGATTTCCAACAATGGTTCCACAACTACAACATGTTAATAACGCTCAGTTAGTTGGATGAGCCTACAGTTCTCGTATGTTGTTTTAATTCAATTTAATTTTTATATCACTAATCTAGTTAATTTAAATTCTAAATTATCAATTTATAAAAATTTAGATGGAGAGACAAATTTTGTGTGACTAGGACAGCCACACATGTAGTCAGCCAGTATAGATACATGTTTGAACTTAATTAAAAAATAATGTACAACTCAATTAAAAGAATAATGTACAAGTTAATTAGAAGAATAATGTACAACTTAATTAAAAGAATAATGTACAACTTAATTAAAAGAATAATGTACAAGTTAATTAGAAGAATAATATACAACTTAATTAAAAGAATAATGTACAACTTTATAATAAAAAAATTGAATATACAATAAATTTATTTACTTTCCACACACACACATATATATATATACACATGACCAATGAGAAAAAAAGCTAGTAATCATTAATGAAAAAATAACAACAATAACAAAATTTTGAATTGTAAGAGAGAGCGAGATTGTAAGAGAGAGCGATATATTCAGAGAGAGCGAGATTGAGAGTGAGATTGTAGGAGAGAGCGAGATTATGAGAGAGAGCGAGAGTGTAGGAGAGAGCGAGACGCATACATTCCATAGACGTTAGAGATTGTCCCATCCTACAATCTCGCTCTCTCAATCTCGCTCTCTCCTACAATCTTGCTCTCAATCTCGCTCTCTCTTACAATCTGCTTCACCCACTTATCTTCCTTGTCGAGGGTTGAAGTTTCGACTTATGTATGTCAAAACTAGCAAGATTTCCTTTTTCTTGTCGAGGGTTGAAATTTCGACTTATGTATGTCGAAACTTAACCCTCGACAACCTTATTCCAAATTTTTCTTTGTTTGTCGAGTTCTCAACGTTCGACCTCTACATTAGTCGAATCCTCAACCCTCGATTTCTAGCCTCGAACTCCCAAAACAACAATATTTCTCGCCATTAAGGGGTGTGCACTTCTGGTTTTTTTCCCCTTAAAAAAAATTAATTAATTAATTTTTATTTTTTTAATTCCCAACTTATCTTTCTTTAAATTATTCCTAACCTATCTTTTTCTTAAAAATAATTCCCAACCTATTTTTATTTCTTCTCCTTCTTTTTTATTTTTTCTTTTTAAATTATTTGTGTTTCTTTAGTTGTTTTTTTATGTTCAAACTAAATTTATTTATGTTAAAATTTTAAATTTTGATTTAGAATTAATGTTTTTTTAAAAAAAAAAATTGAATTTTGAATGGTTTTTCATGTAATTGTTTTTATTTTTTTTAGTTATGAATAAGAACATTATAGTTTTATTCTATAATTGTAGAAGTTTGTACGAGACAAATATCTTTTTGCTACTTAAGCCTTGGGTCTAGTTTTAATTTAGTCTATTAATTTCAAAATGTTATATATATAGTCATTAAGTTTTGAGTTTGGTTTCAATTTAGTCTCTAGGTTTCAAAATGTTACAAATTTACTATTGACATTTGAGTTTTATTTCAATTTGGTCCCTAGATTTCAAGATTTATATTTTTTGAACTCAATTTTTCACTAAATACTCATTTTTTAATCTTTAGGGGCCATTTGGATTGAGGTTTTCTCAATGTCCAGGAATTAAGGATGTCAGGGAATTATATGTCTAGGAATAAAATTACTGGGATCAAGGATGACTATGTTTGGTGTGCATGGAAAAACAATGTCTAGGAATAGTATGTGAGAATTAAAAAAATTGAGATTGTGAAAACAAGTCCAAACGATCGTTTACAAAATACTATAAAATCGCTTAAATTATCTAAACGATCGCTGAGCTCTGCTACACGATCGCTGAGTAACAAAATGCTATATAATCGCCTACCAAATGCTATACAATCACTTACCAAATGCTACACGATCGCTGAGCTTGGCTACACGATCGCTGAGTAACAAAATGTTATACGATCGCCTACCAAATGCTACAAGATCTGAGCTCGGCTACACGATTGCTGAGTAACAAAATGTTATACAATCACCTACCCAATGCTATATGATCGCCTACCCAATGCTATACGATAGCTTACCAAATGCTACACGATCACTGAGCTCGGCTACACGATCGTTGAGTAATAAAATGTTATACGATCGCCTACCCAATGTTATACAATTGCCTATCAAATGCTATACGATCGCTGAGTAACAAAATGCTATACGATTTCACGGCTGGAAGGAAGAAAAATCGTAGTAGGAAGCGGAAGAAGAATTATTTAGTTTGAAATATATTAATTATTTTAAATTTACTTTCATGTGTGCTGTTTGATGTTATTAATAAAATCTTAATTTTAAAATTATATCCTAATTTGTATAGGAACAAAAAGAAAATGTAATTTTTAAAACCAAGTAGCGTCAATCACTCTAACATATTAGGATATAGTTATTCAATGTATAAAGATAATTATCGGGTATACTAAAAAAAGATGATGGGCAACTGAATCTCTTAGGATAAAAGATCGTATCAATTAGCGCGGAGTTAAATTCACTTTAACAATTTTTTTTTTATTATTATAAAAAGTTCTAAAACTTGATATACCTTTTTTTTAGTAATATTAATTATAACTTCTTATTATAATTTAACTACCTACCCTACTAAATTATTATAATTGAATTATTATAAAATTAAATAAATAATTCATATATATAAGATTGACCATTTAAAAAGAGAAAAAAGAACCACAAAGCATTGGTCTCGAACCCTAGTGAGGTAGGAAGAAAAACGTGCTGCTACCAATTTAGCTGCAACATATTTGTATATGAAAAAAAAAAAAAAAAAAAAAAGGAATTAAACTCCATTATTCACAAACTTCTGTTAGTTTTTCTCAACAGGCACAAATTTTGAGGTAAGAGATGCGTACACCTTTTTCCTAATTTATTTCAAAAGTATCTATTTTTCCTAAATAGTTTTTAAAACTACCCTATTATTCTAATAAACCCTGTTTTTGGCAACAATATATTACAAGTATGGTTAACGTGTAATAAAAAAAATAGAAAAAAGAAAAATACTCTCAGGAAAAATAAGAAAATTTCATTTTAAATGATAAAATATTTTAATCTATTGAATAATAGAAACATATTTATATTATTGAGAAGCTGAAAAATAAAGGTAAAGATGTAGATTATTACATCAATAACCAAATCCGAGAGCGAGTAGGTATATATAATAAATTAATGTAGTTGAGTAGGTTGGCTGCTGTACATTTTTTCTGTCAAAATTCTCTCTTATTTAAGTTTTCGAAATTAATTTGTTTTCTTTTCATAAAATTGATCGTTATAATTGGTCTTATTACCAATTCACTTTATACAATAAACTCTTATTCTCATTTGTTTTCATTAATACCTACTTCACCAAAAATAAATAAATAAAACATATTTTTGCAACAATGTATTACTAACATGGCTAACTTGTATTTAAAAAATGAAAAATATATTTATACAAAAAAAACATTAAATGGTTTAGTGAAATTAAAATAGTTAGATTTTCAAATAAAGAAAAATGAGTCAACTTATTTATAAATATATCAAAATTACAATATCATAATAGATATCACTAGGTCCATCGTTCAGTCATCTATCGTGATCTATTATGGATAGACTGTGATATTTTGCTATATTTTAAAAATATTTCGAGTATTTTTTAATTAATTTTTTTTGTAAGAAAAATACTTTAGAAAAATTGAAAAGGAAAATGGAATGATATAAGAATATTCAAATTTTTGAGATGTGGAAAAATAATGGTAAGAATGAGTTTACGTTGGTTGATTAAGAAATCAAAAGGGTTAAATTCTATTTTGGTCCGCAAACTTTCTAAAATGTTTGTGTTTTAGTTCTTATACCTTTAAAAAATACTTACATTGGTTTGAATTCTGTTGACTATTTACGTAATAATGGAGTGGTGTGCATATTTAGATGACTAGATTGGTAACAATTATATACACGTGTACCAAGGGCAACATGCCAAAGTTTGTTACAAAAATTATAACAGAAAAAATATAATTATTAAACTAATTTATAAACAAGTTCAGATTTACCTTAGTTTGGATTTACTTATTTTATGAACTTTCTCAATCTGAAGAACTTACAAGTCTTAACAAGAAGTCCATTAATGGAGCCAATCCTCTTCCCATGCCCATCCCCAACACAATATGACCTCTCATGTAGGTCTAATTTTTCATACAATTGCAAATTTGCAGTTCATTTTATAAATGCCCACAATTCAAGCATTCTTGACAACCATTAAGGATAGAATCTTATACAATAATAATAATAATAATAATAAATCAACTCATTTAATAGAATCTTATTATACTCCAACTTTTGGTTTTAGGTATAATAATAATAATTAAATAGATCAACTCATTTAATAGAATCTTATTATACAATGGCTTTTTTTTAATTTTAATTTTTTTTAAATTTTTTTACTGCGTTTCTCATTTATTGAACTGATGGGCAAAGCATTTCATCGGTTTTCCTTCATCTTCTTGTCACTGAATTTCTCAAGCATTTTTCATCCATTCGTTTTTCTATCTGCTTCTTGTCGGTTTGTCTCTGGTGGCCATATCTTTTCCTCTTCAGCCCATTGCCATCATCGACCCGCCCAAGTCTATCGCCTCATGAGTTTAATTAGGTTTCATTCTCCATCTTTATTTTTATTATTTTTTTTTTAAATAAGAGAGCAAAATTGGATTTTTTATACTGGTTTCCCCCATATATATTGTAAGTTTTTTTTTTCAATTTTATTTTTATTTGTAATGAATTTATGTTTAGGTTGTTGTGATTTTAACGTTATTTTTTGAAGTCATGAAGAAGACGAGAAAGATACGAACAATTAATACTCAATCGGATGAAGTTCATTTGGAAAAAAATGTTGAGCCTACTATCAGTACTCAATTTGAGTCAATAGTTGGGATGAAGTTTGATTCCATTGATGATGCATATCAATTCTGTGCTAATTATGGAAGAAATATTGGTTTTAATGTATGAAAAAAATATCACAAAAAAAGAAAAAAATGGAGTTGTTTTAAGAGTTGTTTTTTTGTTGCTCAAAAGAAGGATTTTGTCAAGTAGACAAAAGAAAAAAGAAAAAAAGAAGGTATTTTATATATCTCGCCCTTCTTCATGGCGTCGAGCTCGGGAACATCTGAAGAAAACTCCACCTTACCAGTGACATCAAACCCAGGTATCCACTCAACTGTTCTACCTCCGACCACCATATCTACATCTTCTCCGTCGTTTACCCTACCTGCTACTCAGCGTGCCCCTCCCCCTGCTCGAAATCCATTCTACCCTCCGCAATATGGCCCTCCACCACCACCCCTTCACCCTCACTATGCTGGTTTTCCCAACCATCATTCTTTTCAAAATCAGGTACTGATTAATCCCTTCTCCACTCTCTCATCCCCAAAATCCCCCGTACTTCCCTCATATGTCCCAATCCCTCACTGTAAAGCTAAATGATTCGAACTACCTTCTCTGAAAGAATCAACTCTCAACCCCATCATGGGCTATGGCCTTGAAAGCTTCATTGACGGTACATATCCCCATCCACCAAAATACCTCGACCCTCAACAAACTCAACTCAATCCTCATTTCTCTTATTGGTAGAAGTGCAATCGCACTATTATCAGCTGGTTTTACTCATCTCTCAACGAAGATAAAATGGGAGAAATCGTCGGATACGAATCCACATTGGAAATCTGGGAAACACTCTGAACAGTCTATGAATCCTCTTCAATAGCCTGGATTATGGGTTTGCACTCTCAGCTTCAAAACATAAGAAAGGATGGCATCAGTGTCTCTCAATATCTTGCTAAGATCAAAGACATTACCGACAAGTTTGCTGCTATTAGGGAACCACTGTCTTACCGTGATCATCTTGCATACATTCTCGAAGTCCTCGGAAATGAATACAATCCGTTTGTGACTTCCATTTAGAACAGAACTGATCACCCATCTATCGCCGATGTCCACAGTCTCTTCATCGCATATGACTATCGGCTAGAATCCCAGTCTGCTATGGACCAACTCCAACAAATACAAGCCAATGTCGCCCATCTCTCCCTACAACCTCGACGTCCTCACTAGCTGCAAACTACCAGGTCATCTTTCCGACCTCCTCCATCTCTTCCAGGTATTCTCCCTAACCCTACTTTCTCTACTGTGAATGCCACTAATTATACAGCTCATAGATCACCCACCCAAGCTCAACGACCACCCACCCATCAGCCAGCCATCCCACTCCTCCAATCGGCCACAATGTCAAATCTGCAATAAGTTTGGCCATACAGCATTATCACGCTACAATATTGATAATCCAAAATACATAACCATTCAACATCCCCAAGCCTATTTTGCTCAAGCAACACCAACCTCAACTTAGCCGTTATCCTATATTGCTACTCCCCCTACTCCAACAATGAATCATCCCGATGAAGGTTGGTATATGGATTCCGGAGCTACTCATCATATGACCCTTGACCTATCCAACATCCAACAGCTTGTCCCTTATTATGGTGGTGAACAAGTTGTCATAGGAAACGGTAAGTCCTTTCCCATCTCTCACATTGGTTCCTCCTCCATTCTTTCATCTACATCTCATACTTCGATTTAGCTTCACTCTATTCTTCACACACCTTCAATATCTCGAAATTTAATTAACATCGGTCATTTATGTTATGATAATAATGCTTATGTTGAGTTTTTCCATGACTTCTTTGTTGTAAAGGACCTTCAAACCAAGAGTCCACTCCTCCGGGGCACACTTAATCATGGCCTATACAAGCTTTCTATCAATCCATCTGCTACACGATCATTCAATTCCTCCTCTCATCCAATTGTCTTCATCTCAGTAGTCACAGACTTCTCTTTGTGGCACCGTCTTTTAGAACACCCCTTCCCTCCAGTGGTTCAATCTGTTTTGTCCAAATGCAAACTGAAGTACAAAAATAATTTTGATGTATCAGTTTGTGAACACTGTCAAATGGCCAAGAGCCATTGTTTACCTTTTCAATCTTCTAATTCTCGTCCACCCTCTCCTTTTGATATAGTGTATGTCGATGTATGGGGTCCTTCCCCTATCCATTCAATAAATGGAGATAGATATTTCTTGTTATTTATCGATGCTTTCTCTCGTTTTACTTGGATATATACAATGAAAGCAAAGTCTGAATTTCTCCCATGTTTTCTTAAGTTTCAAGCAATGATTTCAAACCAGTTTTTCACCACTATTAAATCAATCCAAATTGATGGAAGAGGGGAATTCAAAGCTCTCTCACCTATACTAGACAAAATTGGCATAATTCATCGTTTATCTTGTCCTTACACACCTCAACAAAATGGCACTGTCAAGGCATGTCGTTGAAGTCAGTCTAGCCATGCTTGCCCACTCCTCTGTTCCACATAGCTTCTGCCATTTTTCCTTCCACACCGCCATCTACCTTATCAACCAGCTACCTATACCTCTCCTTGCAAACAAGTCCCCCTATGAAACCTTATACTCTAAACTTTCTGACTACCAACTGCTTAAAGTATTAGGCTGCACCTATTTTCCATTCCTTCGATCGTTCAATGACAATAAACTCCAATACAGGTTTCATCCGTGTGTATTCTTAGGTTACTCTTCCTTGCACAAAGGATATCTTTGTCTCCATCACACAACATGTCGTATTTATGTCTCCCGGCATGTCATTTTCAATGAAGCCGCCTTCCCTTTCCTTGATAACTCTCCATCAATCTCTTCTCCTTCACACTCTTCCTCTCCGGTCCTTTCCATTCCCATTCCAATTTGTCCTTCCCCCTTACATCAGGTCACTGTCAACTCCCAAGGCAACTATGTTCATCACCATCATTCCCTCCACCTACCTCCTCTTATACAATCCCATCCTCCCAACCCACAGCTGCATCTACACTACTTAACCTGTCTCTTATACACATCTAGATGTGTATAAGAGACAGCCCCCACCTACCTTCTTCTATACCATCTCCATCCCCCCAACCCACACCTGACACTACACCACTCAACCAACTCACTCCTCATCTTCCCCAATCACCTGAATCATCAACCAATCCACCAGCTCCCATTATTTCCTCTCCCTCACCACCACCCACCTCTGCTCTCCCAACTCCCCCTACTTCCCCACACCCCAACCTTCCTATCACTTAGAACCACCACCTCCCTACCCCTCACAACCAATAACCACCCCATGATTACATGGTTAAAGATGGGCATTTTTAAACCAAAGGCTTGGCTGTCCGAGGTTACTGACTTGGATAAAACAGAACCACGATCCTACAAGAAAGCCCTTCTTCATCCAAGTTGGAAGCAAGCAATGCTTGAGGAATATAAAGCCCTCATAAGAAATAATACATGGTCTCTCACACCTCTGCCCCAGGATTGCAAGGTAATTGGCAGCAAATGGGTGTTTAGACTCAAACAAACTCCATCCAGTGAGATTGCTCGTTACAAGGCTCGTTTGGTTGCTCAAGGTTTCAACCAAGACTATGACATCGATTACTTTGAGACCTTCAGTCCAGTTGTCAAGCCTACTACCATTCGGCTTGTTCTGTCAATTGCTTTGTCTCATAACTGGATTATTCGGCAACTTGACGTACACAATGCCTTCCTCAATGGCGACTTATCTGAGGAAGTATACATCAAGCAACCACATGGTTTCATAAGTGATCAACACCCTGATCATGTGTTACTTCTGCATAAGGCACTGTATGGCCTCAAGCAAAGTCCTCACGCATGGTTCTCAAAGCTCAGTACCTATTTAATACAATGGGGCTTTTCCAATGCAAAATCTGATACATCAATGTTCATTTTCCGCAGCTCACATACTTTAATTATCTTTCTTATTTATGTTGATGACATTATTGTAACTGGCAATAGCCCTGCAACCATTCAACACTTCATTACTTGTTTAAACACTCAATTTGCACTTAAAGATCTAAGTGATCTATCCTTTTTCTTTGGCATTCAGGTGGCTCGCTCATCAGATCACTTACATTTGTCTCAGTCCAAGTACATTCATAGTCTACTTGAACGTGCACAACTCACTGACTACATGCCAATTCACTCTCCAATGGTTGTTGGCGCCTCGTTGTCCCTCACTGACGGACAATCACTAGACAACCCCTCTGAATACAGAAGCCTAGTTGGTGCCCTCTAATATTGTATGCTGACCAGATCAGACATCAGCTTCAGTGTCAATAAGCTCTATCAGTTCATGCACGCCCCAACAACTTCACCCTTTCAAGTAGCCAAACGCCTCTTTTGGTACTTCAAAGGCACGATCAATCATGGTATTCTTCTAACCAAGTCTTCTGTTTTGGCTTTAACTTGCTACACAGATGCCGATTGGGCCAGTTTCCTGGATGACAGACGAAGCACGAGTGGATTCTGTGTCTTTCTTGGTTCTAGCCTTATTTCATGGAGCTTATCCAAGCAAAAGGTAGTCTCTCAATCCAGTGCCGAATCAAAATATCGTGGTCTATCCAATGCTACCACTGAGGTACTATGGATCCAATCAGTTCTCACTGAAATTGGTGTCAATCGAATCTCCACCCCTCTGCTGCTCTGTGACAACCTCAGTGCCACATACATGGTCGTCATACCTATGCTTCATAACTGGAAAAAATATCTTGAGATTGATCTTCACTACCTCAGAGAAAAGGTTGCTTCCAAAAGCCTTTCAGTTAGATTCCTCCCCTCTGAGGATCAGTTGACCGACATCATGACAAAAACCTTACCAAGTCCTCGCTATCTCAGTTTGAAGACCAAGCTTACAGTCGCGGTAGCTTCTTGTTCGCTTGCGGGGGGATGATAAACGAGTGTCACGTCATTGAAAAATATAACAAATTTTCCATTCGTTTTCTGCTTTTTTCTTCAGCTTTCAGGTTCCACTATTTGGTTGTTAAATTTGTGTTTTCTCTTTCATGGTTGTTATGTTGGACCATTGATGTTATGCCATGTGGCATTTTATATGTTAATAAATAGTGTTACATGACGAGCCATATCGATTGTTGAAGGCTGATCGTTTTAATACATTTCTTCTAACGTTTATTCTCTTTACCTATCGTGTAGCTAATTGTCTCTATCGTCTACATCCTATCGTGTACTATCCATCATGTACACTCTCGACCCATCGTGTAGTATCTTCCTCATCGCCTACAGGCTCAACCCAATCGTGCAGTCTCCTTTGTCGCCTCTATCGTACACTTTCACCTCTATCGTGTAGACGCTTGCCTTTGTCATTTAAATATTTGTCAACGATCGTTTAGATATTTGACAACGATCGTTTACTCTTTCAACAACGATCGTTTAGCCTTCACTTCTCAACAATCGTTTAGTCTTTGACAATGATCGTTTAGTCTTCACTTCTCAACGATCGTTTAGTCTTTGACAACGATCGTTTAGTCTTTGCTTCTCTTCATCTCTTACACAATCAATCCATATAGTTTATCTCCAAGTTTGTATTAAACTACATTTTAGCCTTCTTCCTCGATGAACATCCACTGCTGATGTCGTCCTCCCACTACGATGATGACTCAACCTCTTGCTAGAGACGAACGACAACATTCCCCATCACCAACAATGATAATGAGTCAATGATGATCATGAAACTTTAAACCCACGATCAAATGACGAAGTCCCTTCTCAATTGAGCTTCCTTAAAAAGGTGTGATAGGAATTTTCTTCTCTGACCCATTTGTTTAATTGGACAGTATGAACTATTCTTCTTCTCACTATTTGCTCTTGATTTTACATTGTTGGTTTTCAAGATATGAACCTCGGGTGAAATTGAAGTAATATTCTCAACCTAGTTGATAATCAATTCAATTAGTCAATTCCTCTTCATTTCTTCTGGTGTAGCTCAATGAAGAAGGAGAAAGAAAGAAAGAAACTTGAAAGAAAATTAAGGAAGCCATCAACTGATGGAAAACTCTCCATGTTGGGAATGATATGCTTAAATGGGCTAAGAACTCACTGCACTATTAAACTAAAGATGATCTTTTGGGCTTAAAGAAACCCAGACCCTATACTGAATACCAAATACCACCTTAGTTGAAAACACAAACACAAATTAGTGTGCTGAAAGCACAATCCGTGTGAAGAAAATCTCCACCCTACACCTTGACGGTTGTGATTAGAAATAAGCACTTCTGAAGTTTTATAGAACTCAAATGACTATTCCTATCTTTTCTTTGTTGTAGAGAAAACCGAGAGAAAAGAAAGAGAGAATCTGAGGGGAGATAATACCGGAAATCGCCTGGACGATGAGGCTGCTATCGTCTAGCCGATTGGAGGTAAAACAAGGAGCATCTAGACGATAAGGGAAAAGTCGTCTANCCGGAAATCGCCTGGACGATGAGGCTGCTATCGTCTAGCCGATTGGAGGTAAAACAAGGAGCATCTAGACGATAAGGGAAAAGTCGTCTAGACGATGAAGGTTTTACTGAAGATCGTCTAGATGATGGGGTTCTAAGTCGACGATAGTCTACATAATAGAGGTGCTGAGGTAAACGATCAATGGAAAAACGATACACGATCGATGGCTAAATGGTAAACGATAGAACAAAGATGATCGATGAAGAAGATGAATACGATGATTTACGTGGTTCGGCCAAGGATAACCCACGTCCACGGAGAAGCTGATGGGATTTTTTTTATTAGGGGAGTTACAAGATAAGTCTTTAGCCTTTCTTGAACACTCTGTATTTTGACTCTCTTACTTTTACATGTAGTTACAAAATGTATATAAAGGCAGCTTGTATGTAATTGATTCCTAGCAACCTTGAAGTTGTTTTCATCTTTCTGTAATAACAATCTCCACTTTGAAATAAACTTCAAGTGTTTCTTCAGCTTCTCTGAACTGTCTGTCTTCTTCTTAACCTTTGTCTCTCAGCTCAAACCCTATAATATCAAGGCACTTCTGAAGTTTGAGCTGAGTGATTGTCTTTGTCAACATCTTGGAGGCATTCTCTGAGGTATGTACTTTCAGAACTTCAACTTATTTTGCTTCTATCTGTTCTTGAATGAAATGATATTTAACATCTATATGTTTAGTTCTGTTATGGTACTGAGGGTGCTTAGATAAATGTATGGTGCTCTGATTGTCACAAAAAAAATTCACTGTATTCTGTTTTATCACGAAGTCACATAGGAGACCCTTTAGCCATAGACCTTCCTTTACTGCCTTTGAAAGGGCAATAAACTCTGCCTCAGTAGTAGAAAGCGCTACTACTAATTTTAAAGTAGCCTTCCAGCTTAGGACACACCTTCTATATAGGAAGATATACCCTAATAAGGATCTTCTCTTGTCTAGATCTCCAGCATAGTCAAAGTCAACATACCCAATCAGCTTTGGTTCACTGTCTGGAAGCTGTTGGTACATTAGTTTAGCATTAGAAGTACCCTTAAGATACCTCATTATCCACTTAGTTGCCTCCCAGTGTCTTTTATCCGGATTAGCCATATATCTACTCACTAAACTAGTAGCATAGGCAATGTTAGGTCTTGTAGACACCATTAGATACATTAAGCTTCCAATAACTTGGGAATAGGGGACTGTTGACATTACTTCTGATGTTCAATGTCAGATTCTTTAGGTGAATTCTCTGTTGAGAGTTTGAAATGGTTAGCTATAGGAATAGATACTAATTTGGCCTCTATCATGTGATATTTCTTTAACAATTTCTGGCAATATTGTGACAGATCAATGCTTAGAATACTTGCTTTTCTGTTTATGATAATATCAATGCCTAGTATTCTTATTGCATTGCTCATGTCTTTCATTTCGAATTCTAACTTGAGTGAATCTTTTACTTTATTTAACTATTTCATAGTTGCTCCTTATAAAAGCATGTCATCCACATATAGTAACAAGTAGATAGGATGAGTATAGGTATCTGTGTTTATGTAAACACAACTGTCATAGAAGCTTTTATAAAAGCCATTCTTTTGCACAAAATCACTAAATCTTCTGTTCCAACATCTAGGGGACTGTTTAAGGCCGTAGATAGACTTTTTGAGTAGGCATACATAGTCTTATTTCCCTCTAATCTCATACCCCTTAGGTTGGCTCATATAGATAACTTCCTCTAGGAAGCCATGTAGAAAAGCTGTTTTAACATCAAGTTGCTCCAACTCTAGGTTATTCTGAGCATTAATAGACAACAACAATCTGATAGAAGTCTGCTTGACCACTGGAGAAAATATCTCATTGAAATCAACACCCGACCTCTGTGTAAAACCCTTAGCAACCAACCTAGCTTTATATCTAGGTCCTTGATCATTAGGGAAACCTTCCTTCAATTTGTATACCCATTTGGATGCAATTGGCTTGCATCCTTTTGGCAAAGGTGTCAACTCCCAAATGTTGTTTCTTACTAGTGAATTAACTTCTTCATTCATTGCTTCTATCCACAACTTAGCTTTAGGACAATTCGCTGCTTCTTCAAAGGTTGAGGGTTCTAGATCATTAGATAAATCAGAAGCATTCAAAGCTAAGTAGTCTTCATACCTTGAAGGTGGCACAATAGTTCTTTTCTGCCTATCTTTAGCTAGGTTGTACCCCCTCAAATATGGTTCTTCTTGCTCAAGATCAGTAATGGCATCTTCTACTTCTTCTTCAAGATGAGGTAGTTGATCAAAAGGTGATTCAGAGCTTGAAGGATCAGAATTAGGGTTAAGAACTTGCTCCATCTCAATTTTATCATTCTTCATTTGAGGTGCTGTAACATTAGAATTAGATCTCTACATATACATTTCATCCTCCCTGAAAACAACATCTCTACTGGTGATACATCTCTTCTCTGTAGGGTGCCACATTCTAAACCCCTTAACACCTTATGTGAAGCCTAAAAACATACATTTCACAGCTCTGGCAGCTAATTTCCCTTTACTCTAATGAACAAAGCCAGTGCAACCAAACACCCTTAGGTTATTTAGGATAGGAGGTTGTTTGGTCCACCTTTCTTCAAGGGTTGAAAGTTGAGAGATGCATGGGGGCATCTGTTTAGTGTATAGACAGTGTATGAGGCTGCTTCTGCCCAAAATTTCTCAGGAAGTATAGCATCTGACAATAGGCTTCTTACTCTCTCCATTATAGTTTTGTTCAATCTCTCTGCCACCCCATTTTTCTGAGGTGTATACCTAACTGTCTTGTGTCTAGTAATACTATACTGTCTACAAAAAACATTGAACTCCTCTGCATAGTACTCAAGCCCATTATCAGTTCTTAGATGCTTAATTTGACAATTAGATAATTTTTCAACTATAATCTTCCATTCTTTGAACTTTGCGAAAACTAAATCCTTAGATTTAAGGAAATAGATCTAACACTTTCTAGAATAGTCATCAACAAAGGTTAAGAAAAACCTGGCTCCACTTAAGGACTGGAAAGGTGAAGGACCCCATAGGTTCGAATGCACATAGTCAAGGATGGCCTTGGTTGTGTTTGAGCCTTCACAAAACTCTGCCTAGTAGCCTTCCCTATCACACAATATTCACAAAAGAATAGGCTCTAATGAACTCCCTTAAGTAGAATTCCCTGATTGGCAAGAGCTTGTAGACCTTTGGCACTAATGTGTGAGAGTCTTTTGTGCCAAAGATCTCATTCAGTAGGTTGCTTCTGAGTCACAATCAAAGTTGAGTGAATTTTCTGAACTCCTTGAACAACATACACACCATTAATCTTCACCCCTCTGAGGATAGGCTTACTGTTTTCCAAGACTTCACAATAACATTCCTTACCTCTGCATTCACAGCCAATAGAATCAAGCATGCCTAATGAAATTAGATTTCTCTTCAGCTTAGGCACATGTCTGACTTTCCTCAATAGCTTGACTGTTCCATCTTCAAGTTTCAGTGAGACTGAGCCAATTCCAACCACTGGACATGAGTTATTATTACCCATGTAGAAAGATCCTCCATCCAACTCTCTATAGGTACTAAACTAGTATTTGTGGGGTGTCATGTAGAAAGAACACCCTAAATCTAAAACCCAATCTAGGTTCTTATTAACTTCTTCTTCTGCCTTCCAATTAGAGGTAGCCAAAGTATCTGAATAGAAGAAAGAGTCCTCACAAACTGAGGCTTCACCTGACTGATTAGGTTAGACTTTCTATTGAGGTTGTGGTTGCTTATTTTTCTGCTCATTCTTCCACTTCAAAGTTCGGCAATCCTTGATTAGATGTCCAAGTGTTTTTGCAATATTTACATCTAACCTTGGATTTTTCTTTTCCCTCTTCTGTTGAGCTTTGTTTTCCTTTTTCCTTATTGTTCTGTTTTGACTTACCCTTGACAAATAAGCCCTCTACACTAGGCTTGTCTTCCTTGCTAGTTATAAGCTTTATTTCTCTGATTTTAAGAGTTGAAATGATAATATCAGTGGTTAGGGAATCTCTCCCATATTTTAGGGCAGTCTTCACATCTTTGTAGGAATCCAACAATGAGTTGAAAAGCATAAAGGCTTCATTATCTACCTCAATCTCTTCTCCTTGAGTCTTGCATTCAGTAGTTATCCTCTTGAAATCATCTAGATTCTCTGTCAAGGATTTAAAAGCACTCATCTTGAAGGTAAAGAATCTTTCCCTTAGGAAAAGTTTGTTGGGCAGATTTTTAGTCTTATAAAGCTCATTCAACTTGCTCCACATCTTAAAAGCTGTCTCTTGGTCGATCACTTGCCTTAGGACACTGCCAGACAAGTTTAAAACCAGTGTTCCATGAGCAATTAGCTCCATGTTCTCTTTTTCTTCTTCAGTTGCAGTGATTGGCAGCTTGGTTGGATCCTCTAGGGCCTTATGTGCTCTTTGTTGTCCCAGGATGGCCTTGATCTTGGCTTTCCACAAGACAAAGTCTCCTTTCCTATCGAATTTTTCAATGTCATACCTTGGTACTGCCATATTTGATTCAAATTCTGTCTGAAAAGCTCCAAGATTTTGCTTCTTTAGAATCTTGATTAATCTTGGAGCTTTCTTGCAGGCTTTGAAACCACTTGTTGGGCTTGATATGCTTAAATGGGCTGAGAACTCACTGCACTATTAAACTAAAGATGATCTTTTGGGCTTAAAGAAACCCAGGCCCTATACTGAATACTGGATACTACCTTAGTTGAAAACACAAACACAAATCAGTGTGCTGAAAGCACGATCTGTGTGAAGAAAATCTCCACCCTACACCTTGACGGCTGTGATTAGAGATAAGCACTTCTGAAGTTTTGTAGAATTCAAATGACTATTCCTATCTTTTCTTTGTTGCAGAGAAAACCGAGAGAAAAGAAGGAAAGAACCTGAGGGGAGATGCTGTCGAAAATCGCCTAGACGATTAGGCTGCTATCGTTTAGCCGATTGGAGGTAAAGCAAGGAGTCATCTAGACGATAAGGGAAAAGTTGTCTAGACGATGAAGGCTTTACTGAAGATCGTCTAGACGATGGGGTTCGAAGTCAACGATGGTCTACACGATAGAGGTGCTGAGGTAAACGATCAATGGCTAAACGATACACGATCGATGGCTAAATGGTAAACGATAGAACAAAGAAGATCGATGAAGAAGATGAACACGATGATTTACGTAGTTCGGCCAAGGATAGCCTACGTCCATGGAGAAGCTGATGGAATTTTTTTTATTAGGGGAGTTACAAGATTGATACAAGATAAGTTTTTAGCCTTTCTTGAACACTCTGTATTTTGACTCTCTTACTTTTACATGTAGTTACAAAATGTATATAAAAGCAGTTTGTATGTAACTGATTCCTAACAACCTTGAAGTTGTTTTCATCTTTCTATAATAACACTCCACGTAGCTAAGATACACCATACACATTGCTTCTTTGAGTTTAGAGTAATTACCCATTTTTTAACATCTTTCTTTCACATCCAAAAAATGAATTAAGGATGAAAGTAGGAGAAATTCTCTCAGTTGAGGAATTTTGAAGAATGAAGAAGAGATAAAGTTGAAGTAAAGAAGAATAAGATGACCCAAGGAGGGAATCACAATCTTATTGAGAAATAACAAAGGTAAATTTACAATCTCTCAAATATGAAACTCTTTTAAATCTCTTTCTTCTATTTTCTCTCTTATATTTATACAGAGAGTTTAAACTCAACGTGGAAGGAGCAGTTGGTCGCAATAACTCAACGACCTTAATGTATTGCCTGAGAGTATTGGTAGCCTATCATGCCTCATCCATTTAAATAGTTTTCCAAAACAATGAGTTTTTTAGTTGATTATCCCACTTAAACTCTTTTTAATTCACTTTACTAATTTAATCCTTTCCTTTCATGTTTTAACAAGGCTTTCAAAATGTATTCTCTTCGTAGAAATTTTATCAATTCCACATTCAATGAAGAACTGTTGTGCTGTTGCAGAGTTATATATGAGGTACCGTTCCATCCATTATCATACACTTGGTTTAGATTGCAATACTTTTTTATATTATGCTCTTTTTCTTCTTTTAACATTTTAGTTTGATTGAGTATTTTGATTTCAAATTATAAGCATAATTCAGTTAGTACACTAGTAGTGGAGATTGAGACACTTTCTCATTTGAGAACCCTTGGATCTTCATTCAAACCAGGTAGTCAGTTCATCTACTGATACTTATTACCAATATTTTTCTTCACCTCTATAAATGAATAATAGAGAATAAATTATTAAAGAGGAAAGTAGGAATTGAAAAACTGTTGGAGGAAACTTTACTACTCCTTGAAATATTTGCTAGGCTAAACCTGAGATAAGTGAGTATTCAAACATAAATAAATTCTCCCTTGATTTCTTCAAGCTCTCCCATTGCTCAATTATATATATATATATATATATATATTATATATATAATATATATATATATTTGTTAGTATATATAACACTATATTTTTTTAATAGATAAGTGAGGATTGTCAATAAATCTAAACGATCGTTTAGCCTGGACTACACGATGCGACCAACCCTTGGTTTCCTTCCTTGATGTGAACAACATCTCCATACTTTGAAGCTTCATCACAAACAACTTTTACAGACTCAAACACTTTAAATACAGACTCGATAGCAAATTAATTATGCCAAAAACGCAAGGGTCCTTACAAATTAACTTGAAATGTAAAGAAAACTTTAACAAACATAGGCAATCATCTCGAAACATCCATCAATTCACATCTACAACTACATCTAACACTTAAACGCATTGTAGAAACATAAAACCCACCAAGACTACAAATGTAATTCAATACATCAATGGAATTTGGAATATCGGAACAACTTGGCTCTAATACCAATTGAAGGAACTCTTCAAATAGAGAACCAATGAGTGGAAGCAGATCGTTCCAAATCCCATTGTGAAAGAACATGAACATTTACAAACTAACAACACAATTATGCATCAAAATAAAATTACAGCATGCTTCAAAAGAAAAAAACAAGAGATCGAGCAAACATACCCTTAAAGAATCTTTTCTTCTAGTACTTCCTCGATCAAACAGCCAAGAGTCCAACAGCACGAACGCAGCATGAGCAAACCAGTGAACAACAAGAACTGTAGAATCCTCAAACACAATCGAGTTAAACTCGATACTCGACCCTTGAATGCAAACTTGACACTACCACGAGACTAACTTGATATTCTCGGTGTGAGAATCCATGAGGTGTGGACTTTGTTTGGATTTGATAGAGGGAAGAAGGAACTGAACAATCGTGTAGACAATCGAGTAAGTGGGAGAAGGTAGAAGTCTATCGTTTAAACTTGGGTACTCGATTGTTTAGTAGCGGGTAGATATCGTTTAAAAAAACTCGATGCTTGATCGTTTACTCTCTCAACGCTATCATGTAGCTTTTTCTTGCTGTGCATTCAATTATGAAACAATGAAAACGATTTTCATTTTATCCATCAGTTATCAAAAACTGATTATAACTTCCCACTAATTCGGTTATTAGGAGAAAAAATCGAAAATCATTTATCTTATAATTGATTTAATTATAAATAAATATAATAACTAATTTATCATATTATATTTATAATCTATAGTTTTAATATCATATCATATGTAATATATAAACCATAGTTTTTTTCTCGTTGTTGACATTTAGTATAAATCATATTTATATTAAATCCTCCAATTAATGTATCTAATACATCAAATCAATTATATCATATATAATCAAATTCCCTCTTGTTAATTTGAAAACTTCAAACTAACCCAAAAACTGATTCTCAACATGGATCCATTGAGCTACCAAGGGGTCCTTATGAACCTACAGCCTAAAGCTCCAACGGTACGTGAATAACTGATTAAACTCTTTAATCACGATATCCACCATCCGTTAACTGTCGGACAATCCACTAAAGATCGATAGCTGCACTCTTTGCATTACATATATATTTCTGTGTCCATCGGATATAACCAATCAATAATACGATGACCCTTCACAAATCACTCGTAAGTACAGTTTGGCCAATTTACCATTTGCCCCTGTAATTACATCTAATTCTTTAAGTACCACTAATTCCTCTAATGAACAATATGTCATAGTCCCACTATGTGTAAACCCTTCTCGAGCCAAGAGAAAGTGTGATGCCACATTGTTCAAACCTCGAAATCAGCCCTTAAGGGAGCAATTTATCTACTTACCCCTGCTTCGGAGAAGGAGTGAATTCCGTCTTGTGTAGCTAAGTTCCTAACTCCCGAATCAGACGAATCCCCAAAGTGGTAAGTTTGACTCAGTGATTTGACCACTCACACTCATGCAAATCAAAGAACTGCCCTCATAGGCAGAAGTTCACAATTTACTCAGAATTAAGGTCGTGTTACCTATGGTCATACTAGTGAAATGAAAGTCTCTGTCATGAACGATGTTATATAACGAGACTAAACACTTCGTGGCTCGATTTTATACAAACTCCTTTGTATAAAGTATCCTCTCTTGCATGTCTAATGCATGAATGGTCAAGATCATACCATTTGTAGCACTTTTCAACATTTGTAACATCTACAAAGTGGGTCACACTTGTAGCATCACCAGGATAAGGTTTTCCTCATTTATCTATAAACTACAGATGATTTAGGATATCACTTAATACATGATCCACTTGTATGTCTCCACATACATGCTTAAGTTACAACGACAACTAGAAATCTTAATTTATTGGTTTGTGGTTAATGCAACTAAAACACCTCATTATTCATAGACAGAAGTAAATAAAATATCTCATATTATAACATCATAAAGAGTTTGTTCATACAAGTGTTTACAAACTACAGGATCTGAGATTTAGGACATCAATTCCAACACAAACAACTCCTAGCAGTAACTACAACATATATTTTGAGAACATTTTCATTATTTAGAAAACAGAAAAGAGTAAAATAGTCTAAGGAAACAATGCTCTAACGGAATCAAGAACCTGCAAGTAAATGACTGAAATTACAGATCAGATCATGTATGCAAACAAAGCATATTCATTTTTTAATAAAATACAAGTTCAAATGACTAGAAAGTATTTTGAGTTTAGAAAATAATTAATATGTGATTTAAACCTTCAAAACATAGCAATTGTGAGAAATCAGACTTACATTTACATTTAGAAACAGTAGCAGCAAAAACTTTGCAATGATATTCTTCAAGGAGAGAAATTACTCCACCATCAGCACATTAACATAATTGTGAGGAATTTTTATATGAGCAAATACAAAAGGCAAAAATATCAAAATTGATTCATGATATCAAAGAAGAGTAAGGTATGTGCATGTAAAGTTTTGTTGCACTTCACTTGTAAAACACCAAAGAGAAAAACAAGGAGACTGATAAAAGGGGTAAAAGCTTCTACTAGCAGCAAGTTCCCAAAAGGCAACCTATAGAAACTAACTTAAATAACCAAACATAAAGAACCATCTATGGCAAACAACAAAGAAAAATTAAAATAGCTGACTCCTGAATTGGCAGAATAACCTACAATTGAAAGGAAATGTTTGATGAAAAGCTTTTCTAGTTGCATCCAAAAGAAAAAAACAGCGGATTGCTTATTAAATTTCAAATCATAGAAAATTGGGCAATATATTTATTGATGATATGAATAAGCTAGTCACCGAATACCTTCAGCCATTGTCCACAATAATAAAATCACATTTTAAACTGGAATAGAATGACTATGATTATTCAAAATAAAATCACATTTTAACATAATAACAAAATACATAACTTTGACAAAAAGTTCAATGCAACTAACTTTAGAATGAAAAAGAATATGTGTGCATGTAATATCCATAAATGAAAATAAGGAACAAATGGTAATTTTCTAATTTCTATCCACTTGAGAACACTGTCTTCAAATATGAAAGCATACTTCTCAAGCTAATCAGATATGTTAGTATTTCTATCTCAGGCTTTGTTTTGCATTTGCAGAGAGAATCAAAGAGTACCAATTTTGAAACATTGGAATTTAATTTCACAAAAGCTTCAAACCTTTATCAAATTTTGTTCACCTTCCATAACACCAAAGTTTTGGAAATTTCTTTAACTTCATACTCACAAAACTTATTTAAACTTGATTACTCATTTTTGTCTCATACAAAACATTACTTGGAAATGGAACTTTTTTTATTAAAAGGAAACAATTCATTGGAGATCAACAGATTATTCCAGAGGCACTTGGTGTTACTCATTTTTTATCACATTTTTTTTTTTTTAATTTGAAGGGGGTGAAGAAGAACTATCAAGCAACTAGATACCAAAAAAATAGATATACAAGAGGGAAGGATATGGAACTATAGCCTTCATAAAGTCTATAAGAGTTTAGAAAAAAGAAAACAAAACCCTCCCTAAATACAGAGAAATTGGGTATACAAAATGAACCAATAACAATATAGGAAAGAAATAAAAAACCAACTATTAACCTTATTTACCAGTTAAGTAGAGATGTATTGGGGAAGAACCAATCTTATTGTAGCCTTCCAGACTTGCTCAAAACTTATCTGAAAATAAAAGGTTTTCTAGGAAAATTTTAAATTGAATAGAATATTAGACTCGATGGGCCTCGATTCGGAACTCTCCGCTTAACAATGGATGAAAAGTGAAAAATACACAAACTTCTCCCTTAGGGTTGAGCACAGAAACAATGGGTTGAGAAAAAAAGGCCTTCGATCAACACATGCAATACTCGAACTTCAACACTACCAAAATCGAGAACCCTAAAAAGTTAAAAAGAAAATGGAAAATATCGATAGATAGAAGTAATGAAATAGGAACACAACAAGATTTGATTTTGAAAAAATAAATAGCATAGAAAATAAGAAACCTTGAAGTAGAGGATCAATCTAGAGAGGTTGGAATTGGGAGACGTGAAAACCTTCGTTGAAAGCCACAGAGTGGGTATGGATAACAAAGTGAGAAGAAGAGAACGGGGATTCAAGAGAGAGGGTATGGAATAGAAGAGTGGGCATTCAAGATAAGAGAGAGAATAGTGAAGGCGTATGAAAAGGAAAGTGGAGGGGTGAAGTGTATCTTTTTTTTTTCTTTCTTTTGTTTTTTTTTTTTTCACCCGGAGAAAGAAGTGAAATGTAAGTCTCTGTTATCAACGGTGTTATATAAAGAGACTAATAATTTCGTGGTCTGTTCTTATACAAAATCTTTGTATAGGATACCCCGCTCTCATGTCTCCACATGAATGATCATTTATAGCACTTTACAACATTTGTAACACCTACAAAGCAGGCATATCTGTAGTGTCACCAGGATAAGGTACCCAACCTTACTCATCTACTACAGACCATTTAGGTTATTATTTAAACAAGATCCACATGTATGTCTCTACATACTTGTTTAAATTTACATAAAATAACCTTGTATCTTAGTTTATTGGATTGAGTATATGCTTATAAAATAACACTTATTTTATTAATAACAATATGTTTATACAGAGTTTACAAACTACGAGATTACAAGGAGATTTATGACACCATTCCCAACAAAAAAATGGTTGGTTTCTCAATTCCAAGTGAAAGATTTGGGTGAAGTACAGTTTTTTCTAGGGATCTAGATCATTAGAAATCGTAAGAATAAACCTTAGCATTGTCTCAGACATCGTACATCGACAAAATACTTGTTAGCTATTCGATGCAGAATTTCAAGAAGGGTTTTTTACCTTTCAGGCATGGAATAATTTGTCTAAGGAATAGTGTCCTAAGACACCTCAAGAGGTTAAAGAGATGAGACAGATTCCATATACATCTGTAGTAGGTAGCCTCATGCATGTCATGTTGTGCACTAGGCCAGATATTTGCTATGCAGTGGAAATAGTTAGTAGATATCAATCCAATCCAGTATTTGATCACTAAACAATGATTAAAATTATTCTCAAATATCTTAGGAGAATGAGAAATTATATGCTTGTATGGTGCTAAGGATTTGATCCTTATAGGATACATGGACTCTAATTTTCAAATTAATAAGGATTCTATGAAATCCACATCAAGATCAGTGTTCACTCTTAATAGAGGGGCTAAGTATGGTGTAGCGTCAAACAAGGTTGTATTGTTGACTCTACCATGGAGGTAGAATATGTAGCTGCTTGTGAAACTGCAAAAGAAGTTGTTTGACTTATAAAGTTTTTGACAGACTTGGAAGTGGTTCCAAATATGTCAATGTCGATCACTCTATCCTATGATAATAGTGGTGTTGTGGCAAACTCCAAGGAGCCTCGGAGTCACAAAAGAGGAAAACGTATCGACCACAAATATCATCTCATATGAGAGATTGTGCAATGGAGAAGACATGATCATAAAGAAGATTGCTTCAGAGCACCTGGAGAGTGTTGCTAATCCATTTTTTTAAGGTCACTTGGAGAGTCTGAGTCTACGGAATATGAGTCATCTTGTATAGGACATGTGGGAGTATTATGGAGTATAGAGTATAAACTAGTTTATTGTATTGTGCTTTATTTTGTATGTACTACACACCCTACTCACTTTAGAACAAGTGGGAGTTTGTTGAATTTAGTGTCCTAAATCTTGTGGATTTGTATTTTGTAATTTGTAAGTATTAATTATTTATTTAATAAAATAAGAAGTATTTTATTAAATATTTAGAATGTATTAACTCAATCCAATAAAATAAGATCCATGGTTATTTTATGTAGCTTAAACAATATGTGGTAGACATATAAGTGAATCATGTTCAAGTAATAACCTAAAAGGTCTGTAATATATAGATAAGATTGAGTGCCTTATCCTTGTGATACTATAGATACGATCCACTTTGTAAATATTACAAGAGTTGTAAATATTAAAAACTATTTGATCTAAATCGTTCATATGGAGACATATGAGTAGGGGTATCCTGTACAAAGAGTTTGTATAAGATCAGACCACGAGATGTGTTGTTCTCTCTTTATAACTCCATTAATTGGAGAGACTAACATTTCATAGGATGGCCATACGTAACTCAATCTCAATACTGAGTGGGTTATGAACTTCTGTCTATGAAGGCGGTCATTTGATTTATATGGGTGAGAATGGTCCCTGTCATCGACTCAATAAACCTACCATTTTAGAGATTTGTCCAAGTAGAGAGTTGAGAACATAACTCCACAAGATGGAATTCACTCTTTCAAACTTTTAGGGAAAGTAGATGAATTTCTCTCTTAAGTGCTGACTTCGGGTCTTGAATAAAGGGTCCCTCCCTCTCATTGGCTTGAGATTGATGGTAGGACTATAAACAGGTTGTTCATTAGAGAATCAGTGGGACTTAAGGAGAAAGATGTAATTATAGGGGTAAAATGGTAATTTTGACCCGACTGTAACTACGAACAACTCGTGAAGGATCGACTTATTGATGTCTGGTTATATCCATGGACACATAAATATATCTACAGTGCGAAGAGTGCAGCTGTGGGTGTTTAGTGGAACGACACACAGTTATGAATGTTAATTAAGTTAATTAAAGAGTTTAATTAATTTAATTTCGAATCATTTGAGCTTCTAATCTATAGGTCCATAGGGTCCTCATACTAGTTCACTAAACAAGAATCAATTAATTTTTGGATTAATTTGAATTGTTCATATTATTTTAGAAAATTTTATATTAATAAAGATTAATATAAAGTATAATGTATAATGATACATTATATAGTATATAGTTAATTATAAATATGATTTATAGTTAAAACTATATAATATGTGAGAATGATATTTGAATAAGATTCAAATATTAAATTAATATGAATTGAATTCATATTAAAACTATATAATAAAATTTAATGTGAATTGGATTCATATTAAATACTTTAGGTTAAGAGAGAGATATGCATTTTTATATGGTTTAAATGCATTATTAATAAATATGAAAATTTTATATTAATTAATTAATTAATATTTATTTAATTATTTACTATATATTAAATATGATGTAATATATATTGATTAATCATGTAATAAATTAATCAAAAATAAAATAACTCCCTTACGGTTATGTAGAGGAGTGGAGAGTGTGGTGAGTGGTTACTTTCCCCTCACTTTGGTTTCTGCGTGAAATACAGAAACGTAGAAACACAAATGAGTGTATGTTGTGGTGACCTCTTTACTCTCTCTAAAAATCTCACCATGAAAACAAATCTCCTCCAAAAACTTTTCTTCAATTTCCTGCCTATTGGATCCCACCATCCTTGATCCTCCCTGAGAATAGTCGGGTAACCTTGTGGTGGTGTCTTTCCGTTCATGACCTTGGAGGATCATGCAGAAGAATTTCATGAAAGTTCTTGAAAAAATTGGTTTTCAAAGGTATTTCTCCTAAATTCCCTTAATTGAATGCTTTGCCTTAATGTTTCTGTAAATTAGTTTTGTGATTTTCGCAATCCCAATTCAAAGACACAGTGTTAAATCGCTTCCGCATTGAGATTCAATCCCTTCAATTGCATAGAGCGAAATGGTAATTTCATATGCATTCAATGAATGGAGTGACTTAAATCTTAATCTACGTAACATGATATCGGTAGATCAATAAGTGTAGCAGGAATGTGGTTATAAGAAAATTAAAAAAATCAACATTCGAACCGATCAAATAAACACAAATCAATAAAACCATCAGTATTGTTATCATTATCAAGTACACAATGAGAACTGATAGATCAGTAAGACTATCATATGGGGTTATAGAATTGTTAGAACGTCCTCATTTGCTACCTATGGATGCATCCGTAAATCCGTATCTCCGAATTTCCAAGGGTAAAAGATGGAAATTCAACAAAAACTATTCTTACAAAATGTGTGAGTCTCACTACATAATCAAACACATTAGATTGAGGACCTTCCAAATCTCAATCAGTTTATAAGATTTGATTATGGATGGTACAGTGGAGCTCATGTTTAATTACAATTACAGATGGACGTTTAGACAAAAACTAAAGTAATCAGATGGAGTCCACTAACCAAAATGAGATTGATTTATACCCATTCCCCAAGGGAAATGTGACCTTAATTTAAAGATATTCTAAATTTAGGATTCAGGTGAGAGGTCACTTTAAACTCTCCTTCGACCATTAATCGCTTCTTGGTAAGGATACTATGTTCGAATATAACATCTCAAGTTTTCAGTAATGTTAATTTAAGCATCTTAAATTGATTGGATTTATAGTTCTTTAATTTTAATTTTGATGCCAAATTAGAGAAGATAGTTAATTTAAATTGAGTTGATAAGAGAAATTTATATTTAAGTCAAAGGAGGGGAATTAAAGTTTGAAAAGTCGAAGAGTGGGTGTCACAAACCTCTCTCCGCCAATCAAATAAAATTTATAAATCACTGAACAAACTACGTATACTAATAGTAGTACAAGCAGCAAGTCTAGGGTCAAACCACAAGGAAGTGTGGAAGATTAGTTCCTCAAAGCTCATTTTTAGTTAAAGTGGTAAAATTGAGGGGGTTGGTGTGGATTGAATAAGACAAATTGCATAAAAGTAAAGTGCAGGAAAATAAAGATAAAAATGTAATTAAAGAAAACGACCTAGGTTAAGGGAATTGGAATTGCTCAATGTAATTTTGATCATCGAATGCTTAATGTAATTTTAGTTTCTTAACTATGCCTAGCCCAATTGATTGGACATCCAACCAATGGTCATAATTACCTAATTAGCTAAACATGCTCAAATGAATCCATATTAAACATGATTAACCAGCCACAAAGTTCTAGGGCTTATGCTAGGAATGTTTAATTTCCATCGTCTAATTAAACACTCACTATGGTTTTCTCTAGGTTGATAGGAATAGTACAACTCGTTTTAGACAACAAATTGCAAGCCTACTAACCTATCGCTTCTTATGGACAATTTTATGTCACATATTGCTAGATAATCCTAAGCATGCAATTACAAAATCTCAAGTAGTTTGTCAGACAATCAAGAGATGATATAATTGATTAAGCAAGATAAACAGAGACAATCCCATAGCCAAGATATGAAAATTGCAATTAAACAATACTCCCAAAATTACATTATTCCAAAATCCCCTAAACTAAAAAATTATTAGAACTTGCCTTCCCATGGGGATGGAGAAGACAAATTCCAGCATCGTTCCATTAATTACATGAGAAGAATGAAGAAAATAGAGAAAAATACAAGTGGAAGAGAGAAAAGTGGAAGAAATCGACTGGAGGCCAAATTGGGGGTTGATTTTCCTGCCCTAAAATGAAGAATTCTTTATATATTAGTTGCGGGGGCGCTACAGCGCTATTGTGCACGTGTGTTCATCAAAGTACGTAGCACACGACACTGCACCAAAATCTGGTGCTTCTAGAAAAAGCGTGTGGCAATGAGCGCTGTGCCTTTAGGGCATTTTCGTCATTTTGCCTCATTTGAAACCCGAATAGCATTTTTAGCTCCTAATTGCTTCAAATTAATCCTGAATAGTCTATAACGATTAATTATACCTCTTAGTTGTCTGAAATCCAAAAAAATACTAAATAAACACATTAAAACATAGACATGACTTAGAATTAAGAAGAGAAAGATAATTCATTTTTAGTGTTGTTTGAGTTTATTCTTGATTTTCAAGTTTAATTAGAATATGGATGCATAATTTAATTAGATTTTGGATTTTCTAATTTGAATATGGATGCTTAATTTAATTAGATTATGAAATTTCTAGTAAATTAAAATGTAGAGTTCCTAATTAGATTATAGCATATTCAAAAAGTAAATCTAATTTATCTATTACTCTAATTATAAATTTTCTAATTAATTAAATATGGATTTTCTAATTAGAGAAAATGTCTTATTCAAAACAAAATCAAATCTATCTACTATTTTAATTATTGGTTTTCTAATTAATTAAAAAATAAATTTCCTAATGAGATAAACTATCATATTAAAAAAGGAAAACTAATATATCTACTACTTCAGTTATAGAATCCCAAATAATTTAGGATTAGGATTATTCTTCTCTATAAATACAACTACCCACTTCATTTCAAACTATGCACTTCATTTCAAAGGGAGGTTTATTAAAGTGAAAAGTCCCTTGTTACTTCCACATATTTTTTAGCCATCTCGCTCTTCATTTCGCAGTGAAGAAGTTTCTCTTAGAAACTCATAACGATATTTAGTTGTTTGAGAAAGACAACTTCTATTTTTTCCAACAAGTATTCCTAGAAGTTAGACATGACAAGTTATATGAATAAAGTAGTGGAGTGACTCGCAGTTAATGAAGGTTGACTTACTATTGATAATTATATTCGTGAATGTTGACTTACTAATGATAATTATATCCGTGAACACAAAAACATATCTACAGCGTGAAGAGTGTAACTCGAATGTTGACTAATTTAATTAAAGAATTTAATTAATTAATCTCGTATCATTGAAACTTTTAATCTGTAGGTCTATTAGGTCTCTTTGATAGCTCACTAAGGATAAAACAAGTATCATTTAATTTTTTATTAATTTAAATTATTCAAATTAAATGAGGAAATATAAATTAACTGTATGAGATACAATATATGGATACATTATCATACAAAGTTAATTTTGAATGAGAA
Organism: Benincasa hispida; assembly: GCF_009727055.1. Taxonomy (NCBI): domain Eukaryota; kingdom Viridiplantae; phylum Streptophyta; class Magnoliopsida; order Cucurbitales; family Cucurbitaceae; genus Benincasa; species Benincasa hispida. The sequence goes on from NC_052353.1 coordinate 40,014,378, forward strand.
TCAAAATTAACTTTATTATATAAGAGAGATAAATATTTGAATAGGATTCAAATATTAATTATATGAATGAGATTTTTATAAAGTTATAGGTTAAATTATGTGAATGAGATTAGTATTAAAACTATAGGTTATGAGAGAGAATAATATTTGAATATGATTCAAATATAATTAAATATATGATATTTAATTGTTAATTAATTAATATAACTTATTTAATTATATATAAATAAAAGATAACTCCTATTGGGGTTATCTATCGTGGAATCGAAGGGAGTTATAACTTCTCCAATTAATTTCTTCTTCTCTCATAGTTGAGAAGTTGAGTAATAGGTTTTGAAAAGAGCTATGTTCTAAATGTTAAATCGCTCGATTTTATGTTATTCGTTTGCTTTAAATGTAAATTTTATAGGTAAAATAATCCTTGGAGCATTTTGGAGTCATTACAAGAAATTTGGAATAAAAAGGAGCAAAAAGGACCAAGAAATCAACATAATTGAAGAAAGTTAAAATATTTACTAAAATGCTACTGGAAGCAACATCACAACCCTCCAACCAGCGTTGAGCAACGCTGAAAGGCAGTAGCATGCTCAATTCAGCCATACAGGGTAGCGTCGAAACGCTACCTAACAACGTCGCAATACTACGAATATTGATGAAAAAATAAAAATCCATGCCTGCGTGCCTTTACGCAAGTGAGCGTCGAGCCAGCATCACTCCAGGGTCACAACACTGCGACCAGCCATTAAAATCCAGTTTTTCATGAAATTCATTTTAGAACGAATGAGAGACCATTTTTTAGGATTCAGAGATCAGTTTTTACGATTTTGAGAGAAATTTTTATAATTTCTTCAATTCTTGTATCATTTCTTGTAAGATTCAATGGATTTCTTCAAGAATCTACCACTTCATGGCTAGGTATTCTTCTTTCTTGGAGAATTTGTTAGGTTAGTAAAGTCTTGAGGCTTTTTCTTGTATTTTCATCTTGTGTAATTGATTGTTCTTGAATGTTCTTGATTTTAATTTCAATATAATCTGTTAGAAATGAGTTGACACCTCAAATTTGTTAGATTTTTGTATGTAAAAGTACATGGCTCTATAGCATAATTGTAATGAAGTTTCAAGAATTAGAAATCTTGAATAAAAATTTAGATTTTTTCCTATTTTCTTGGAAGCATGACTAGTTTAGAATATTCAAATAAATCATTCTTGAATTGCCTCTATAGTATTTCAAGCATGCCATAGCCTAGAAAACCGTAGAATTAATGTAATTTAGGAATTTGATGTGGAATGTCTTTTTGAAGCATTTTAGTACTAAATTAGGGTTAATTAACAGTTTTAGGTCAATTAACTAATTGGGACATCAGGGCATGTCTCTAATGGGTTATGGAACAATCAAATTGCAAGAATTCTTTTATGCTCAAGATCTTTTACATTGAAATCTTAGCAAGAATTCTTTTATGCTCTCTACTATTAGTTTCTTACAAAATTCATATAATACTAGTTTTAGTTTTACTTTGTTTCTAAAAATTCAACTCCCTCCCCCAAATTGGAATTTAAGAGTCAAGTTTGCTAGTTAAAAGAGGTTCCCTAAGGATCGACCTCGTGCTTCCACTATTACTAAGTGTTAATATTAGTAGTTGTACGTGTTTTACAAATTTTATTTGTTTAGGGCTAAGCTTGAAACTAACGACATCATTTTTGGGCCGAACATTGAGGTTAAGGTATTATTTGTAAGATCTCCCTCAATTGGCATTCACACAAAAGCTCTCTCTAAAAAGTATTTTATAGAAAAAATTCCTTTTGTAAAAATTGTTCTTCCCTCTTCAAAAGCTTGGATCCCACCATCCGGTACTTGCAAGGGAATAATAAGGTATTACTAGTGGTTGTGACCGCTTAGTTGGTTCTTGATCGAGGAAGAGGTTCGGAGTTTGTGAGAGTTCATATGGGAAGGATTTTCGTTGAAGACGGTCTTAAAGGGTAAGCCTTTAAGTTGTTTATCCTGTACTTTTTATGTTTTTTCTCTTTTTTTCTTGATTTTCCAAAATTGAATTCAATGGCACCAGCATTCGTATGTTTCCGCATTGGAATTTGATTCGTTCAATTGGTATCAGAGCCAAAATGTGTCATTTTTTCGTTTTGGAATCGAAAAATAGAGAAAGGTGGGTTGTTCTCTGTATTATGAATGTTGGATTTTCCAAAATAGATAATTTCGAATTTGACATCTTAGATTGCTGCTTTTTATGAGATCAATTATAAGGACCTCGTGTTTTGGGCATTTAAATTTAGTAATCGAGTATGTAAGTCCATGTCATGAGTTTTGCTAAGAGTCGCTGAGGAAGGAGATCAAGAACAGAGCAGATCAAAGTGACGACAGAGCAGAATTTGGCATTCTATGTCGCAGCACCAAGCAAAGCGTTGCGGTGCTTTGCGTAGCGTTGCACATCAGAAGCACTAGTGCCTTTCTGCTAGGCAATAGTGCCACGATGCTATCGCTAAGTGCAGTGGTGCACCTTGCTGCGTTGCGAAAAGCTTTGGCCAAAGGTGCAAGACGTCGTGATGCTCCAAGTGGTTGCACGCGTGTTCTAGCACCTCCAGGATGTGGGTTTGAGCCTAGTGGGATAGTTCCAACAATTTATTTTCTTTTGTTATATTTTTATTTTTTTTATTAAGTAATTTTTATATATGATTATAATAATTTAATTAATTTTTAGGGGTTGCAAGTTCGGTCTATTTTGCTATTTAGTTTAAGTTATGCATGTAATGTATGATTAAATTAAAATATATTGCATAATGTATGCCACATAGTTTAAAATCTCACCTTAGGATAAACATGTTCATTCATTATATTTAATATAAATGTTATATTATATGGTTGCATGATTTAATAAGCACGTTGAAGAAATTGAATCCCACAGTGGAAGCGAATGATCATTGTGCTTTGATTTTGTTTTAAAATTACAACACTAAAAAGAAGAAACATACATCAACATGTAGTATGTTAAGCATGAAATTTGAGGGAAGAAGAAACATATTGAATGAGAAATTTTAGACCAACCACAAATTGCCACATCATTTACTAAATTAATGATGAAATTCCAAAATAGTAAATTTGGGACCAATTAGGAGTTGACATGTGCCCCAAATTGTGCCACGTGGTTTCATCGTGACCGTTGAATTACATAAAATTAACTTGGTCCAATTTAATATTATTATTCATGAATCTAGAACACGCCAGAAGAGGGTAGACCAGTGGGGTCCAAATATAAAAATCCTTGAAAATGAAAAATAATTGATAATGAAAAAGACTTGGTTGAGGATGTAAATACTCATAAAAAAAATCCTCGACATGACTAGTGAGGATGGTAAAATACCTAAAGATAATAATGAGATTTCAATCAACTATGTCATGTCAGGAAAAAGATGGAATCGAACTATTGTAATTATTGACAACATTTTTGTGTATAATGTTGCTCTTGATATTATATCTGAAAATGAGGATCCTGAACCAAAGTCTATTGAAGAATGTCGATATAGAAAAGATTGGCTTCAGCGGAAAGAATTAATCGAGACAAAATTAAACTCATTTTCAAAACGTCAGGTTTTTGGACCAGTAGTCCAAACACCAGAAGATGTTAAACCTATGGGTATTTGTGAGGAAAAGAAATGAAAATAATGAGATCACAAGATATAAAGCAAGACTAGTTGCATATGGTTTTTCATAAAGACCTGGTATTGATTTTGAGGAGACGTATTCTTCGACGGTGGATGCAATTATATTAAGATATTTAATTGGTTTGACTGTGTATAAAAATGTGGATATGCATCTTATGGATGTAATCACAACATATTTAAATGGACCTCTTGATAATGATATTTATATGAGAATCCCAGAAGGACTTAAGGTACTTGAAACATGTACATCAAATTTCTAGAAATGGTATTCAATAAAGTTATAGTGACTATATGAATTGAAACAATTAGGACGGATGGGGTACAATCGTTTTAGTGGATATTTATTGAAAGAAGGATATCAAAATAATTCAATATATATGTGTGTTTTTATAAAGACATCATAATTCAGATTTGCTTTTATAAATGTATATGTTGATGACTTGAATATAATTGGAACTCTTGAAGGGCTTTTAAAGGCAATAAAATATCTTAAGAAAGAATTGGAGATGAAAGAACTTGGAAAAAAAATTGCCTTGGTTTAAAAATTGAGCATTTAACAGATGAAATATTTATCATCAATCAACGTATACAGAAATTTTTTTGGAAAGATTTTATATTGACAAAGCACATCCATTAAATATTCCAATGGAAGTCCATTCATTGGATATAAAGAAAGATATATTTCGACCTCGAGAAGATAATGAAGAACTTCTTCGTCCTGAAATACCATATCTTAGTGCAATTACTGCACTTATGTATCTTGCTAATAATACAAGACCAGATATTGCATTTTCAGTAAATTTCTTAGCAAGATATAGTTCTTTTCCAATAAGAAGACATTGGAACAAGATAAAGCATATACTTGGTTATCTCCGAGTAACCATCAATATGGGTTTCTTTTATTCAAATAAATCAAATTTTGATCTAGTTGGTTATGCAGATTATGGATATTTATCTAATCTACACAAAACTAGATCTCAAATAGGTTATCTATTCACATGTGGAAGAACTGCAATATCATGGCGATCGGTGAAACAGATCATAACGATTACTTCCTCAAATCATGCTGAAATTCTTGGAGTTTATGAGGCTAGTCGAGACTGTGTATAGCTAAGGTCAATGACTCAGTACATTCGTGAAACATGTAGCTTGTCTTCTAATAAAAATCTTCCAACAATATTATACAAAGACAACATGACTTGCATAGCCCAAATCAAATGATGATATATTAAAGGAGATAAATCAAGACATATTGCACTGAAGCTTTTCTACACTTATGCTCTTGAATAAAATGACGACATCACTGTACAAAAAAATTGTTCGAAGGATAACCTGGCAGACTTATTTACAAACGCATTACCAACCATAACTTTTGAAAAATTGGTGCATGACATTGGAATGCGTCGACTCAGAGATCTTAAATGATGTTTTCATGAGGGGAGTAAATGTATTGTATTCTTTTAGGAGTATATATTTTATGAAATATGTACTATTTTTTCTTCCTTAGTGTTTTTTCTCATTGGGTTTTTCCTAGTAAGGTTTTAATGAGACATATTTCATACATATATAGATATCTAAGGAGGAGTATTATGAATATTATAATAATAAATAGATGTTCATTGCTTAGTATCCCAAAAGTCATGTGTCACCATTATATTGTCCTTGTGCTTTGAATTATTCATGCTTGGTGTCCATGTAAGTCCACATACTACTTGCCACTTTGTCTATAAATAATGGTATTTGATGGATCTTAAAATCATACATACATTGGTGAGAATTCCATTTCAAAATTCTACTAATTTCATATTATCTCATTCTATAATTTTAGTTATTTTATTCTATATTATATTTTATATATGTAATATTATTATATAAACATATTATTATATTATATTTTCTCTATATCCGTCTTCTTGTCGTGCTCCTCAATTTCACAATAGGAAATACTAGATTTTATTTAACATTTTCCATATGGTATAGTATTGGCGACCATTCCTCTTGCGGACACTGTCTCTAATAACCATTCATAATTTGACATGTCAACAGTATATTAATTTATTATTTATTTATTTCATGAACTACATGATTTTTAAATATTACTATTACATAATTCTTAAATATTAAATGGCTGATTTTCAAAATTAGACAAATAATGGAAACTATTTACACAAAATAGCAAAATTTTAATCTTCTTTGGTAGAAGCTGATAGAAGTCTATTAATGTTTGTCAGTGATAAAAACTGATAGAAGTCTATTACTGATAGCTAATAGAAGTATATCAATGTCTATCGATGTTTATCAATATTTTTCTTTTATTATTTCTATAAATAGTTTGACATTTTTTCTATGCGTGAAAATTTTCTATTTCTTTATCGTGGCAATCAATAGAGATAATAGTTTCCTTACGACCGTATACAAGAAAAATTTCTCCTACTTCATGTTCTATTTTATTTTTTTATTAAAAAAAGTCACAAAGTTCAAAGTTCTTTTTATTACTATTGTTTAATTTCTTTTGAAATTTCAAAGTATCAAGTTTCAAACAGATAAATTAAATAAATAGGTAATCAAAGTTTTAGTTATAATTTATTTATATACACCTCTTGTTAATTTCCATTTCCATGATGTTCCCTTATAGTCCAAAAAACATAGTCGTCATGGGTGATATCATATGATTATGGCCAAATCAAAGTTTAGTATTTGCTTTACTTCATGAATAAGATAATTTCCTACCGCTAATGATGCTGTAATTAATTTCCCTTTCCATTTTTTCATAAAAAATATTCAAAAGAAAAAAAAAATCCTTTTCCATTTTTGTCAAAAAAATGTTCGTATCTATAATTAAGACTTTAGTTTAGAATTACTACAACTGCTAAAACAATTAAAAAAAATTAAATGATCAGGTCCATTTGAAAACAATTTGTTTTTTTAGAAAATAAGTTTAAAAACACTATTTTTATATTTTGTTTCTTTGCTTCCTTCAACATCTACTTAAAATTATTAGTAAAACTTTTGACAAATAAATTATGAAAATTTAGATTTTGTAAGAATGAATAAACGGACTTATAAAAGAAATATGCTATAAATATTCCAAAAGAAGGTATACTCACAGAAAAAGTTGTATTTTTAAATTTTAATCAATCATCAATCCAACCCAAAAGTTAAAATAGATAAATAATGAAAAATTTTAATATTATATCAACAATCTAATTGGAATGTTTTTAAAATTCATGTGAAGTTGTGGAAACTAACAAAATATGGTTTTTAATAAATTTTTTTTTGGAGCTTAGCTTTAAGAATTTAAATATTTACTTGATAAAAATTATGGTAACAAAATTGTGAGAAAACAAATATAATTAAAAAAATAAATAGTTATTAAAACTCAGCCTAGATGAAAGTAAATTATTGTTTGATACATTCATTATCTGGAAAGAGAATAATACTGAATTATTGCGATGTAAGTATAATTACTAAAATAGATCTATATTTTTTTCTATAATCTTTCATTTATTAATGTTAAAAGATAATGACGTTAAAATATTATGCTTTCAATTCAAATATATGTTTGATTTAACTTGAGCATAACTTAATTAAGACATTATATTATCGATTTAAACAAAGTAAAAATTTGAATCTTCAACTTCATAGGTTGTTATATTAAAAACAAAAAACTTTTGATTTGTTTACTATATATTATTTGTTAAAATGTTGGAAGAAACAACTGCTACAATAATCTTTATTAAAGAAAATTCATGGACAAAAATATATGTGATAGATAAGGTCGATCTTAAATAAAAAAAAAAATATATATACCTTTTAAATTTTGATAGTAACATTTTTGTTTTAATTTTAATTTTTAAGAAACAAAATGTCTCAAAATTCTCCTCTTTGGTATGTCAACCTTATCGACATGTCGAGTGATATTTTGAGATATTGCTCGAAATTTAACACCATAGTTATGTTAAAAAAGAATGAGTTTTATCTAATAATTTTTAAAATTGTATGAATTGAATTTAGTAATAGAGAAAAATAAAAGGCATATTGTGCACTTAAAAAATAACAAAATCCAAAAAAGATATGGCAGGAGTCAACCTATTTTATTAGGGGAAAAAAAAAAAAGAGAAGAGTGATACCTTTGAATGATATTAAAAAAGGTACATTTATGAAAAAATATATTTTAGAGCTTACAGCCTATCATTTCTTTCTAAATGATAAATGAACCATTTTTTTTAATGATATTAATTGGAAAAAATGTGCAGCATAGAAAAAGGAAAAGGGAAGAGAGTGGAAAGAATGGTTTAAAATAATATAAATTATTATTGTAATTATAAAAGATGACTTCACCTGATCATTTCAATATCCTTTTCTCAAGATTATAACTCTGGTTCTTTTCAAATTTAAAATATGAATGTGGATAGAAATATTGAGATATCAATATTTTTAAAATATTGGTAGAACTATTGACATCGATGAAAATTTTGAAAAAAAATTATGAAAATGGATGAAAATTGTCATAATTAGTTAATAGAACTTTGATCCTGACCTAATAAAATTAGAACATTTTAATCATCATTTCTATAAAATAAGATAATATTTAGATGTGAATCATAATGTTTGTATAAATGTCAATACAAGAGAAATTTAAAAGAAATGATATATATATATATATATTATATATATATATATATATATATATATTTCAATTTCTTTAAAATAAATGTTTTGGATTGAAAATAAAAGCTAAAAATTGAGAAAATTTGAAAACTAGAAATTTTGGCACAATGAAAAAACATCATTCTTCATTGGAAATGATATTGGCATATGAAATTATTCAATTGTCTATAATCAGAATCATAAAATTGAAAAAACTAGAATTGGGCTAACATAGCTAATTTCGACAAAAAAAAAAAAAAATCAAAATTTTCTCCAAATTTGGTTGAAATGGGGAAAACCAAAAACTTTCAATAAAAATTTGAGATTTTTCCTACTTGAAAATTCAAGATTTCGATGGAAAATTTCTACCATAATTATGTTGAATTGTAATACTTTTCTTTATTACCCTATTGTATGTATAAAATTATGTTGATTTTTTTCCAAGTAAACTCCCAATATACCATTAAAAAGTGCTTAAATGCATGTTTTGGAGTAATTTTAAAATTGTTAAAATAACTTTTGTCACTTTAAAGTTATTTTGAATATGCCTTTAATCATGCAAAATTAATTTAATAATTATTTTTACACAGATAAATGAATTTGAAATCATTTTGAAGATGACAAAAATTATTTTGACAATTTAGAATCACTCTCAAATATGGTTCCTAAATTTGAAGAAATTACAAGACAATTCGAACTATAGACTTAGTGTCTGTTAACATATATAAATGTTAATTAAGGTATGTTCTCTTTGGCCGTGAATATTTTATTATTATTTTTTAAAAATTTTTTTGCAAATGAATGTGTTAAAGAGTGATTTTACATTGATTGATTAATGACACCTTTCAAATTTCAAGAAAATCAATTTCATACCTAATTTTTGAAGAAAGAAAATTCCAAACCTACCATTTTAAGCTTTTCTTTTCTTTTTTTTTTAACCAAATAAGATCATATATTATAATAAAAGTCGTGAAACATTGGACACAAGAATAAAGTTTTGTAGATCACACTCACATCTAAAAGCTAGCCATGTAGAAAATTAGAAGTCCACGAAAGTGAGACAACAAAAAAGGCAATTGGTGAGCCGTCCTATTCTAATAAACAATTAGATATAAATTAAAAAACCTTCATATGTCTAATAAATTATTTAATTCAAGGAGTTTCTCAATTATACATTTATGTCTAAATTTGTAATTCTACATGGTAGTGATGTATCCTAATAATTTTGTCAATCAATTCCAATTTCCCTACAAATAATCCCTCAAAGTAAGCCATTGACGACCACAATCAATATGACTTCTAAACAATCTCCTTCCCATGTCTTCCTAGTGTGTTATCCCGGCCAAGGACATATCAATCCCACTCTCAGACTAGCCAAGAAACTCGCCGCCGACGGCCTTCTCGTCACCATTTCCACGGCGGCGTTTTACCGTCAAACACTGCAGAAAGCCGGAAGTATCCGCGGCGGCGGCGACCAACCTACTTCCGTCGGTAATGGCTTCATCAGATTCGAATTTTTCGAAGATGGCCTCGGAGAGATTAATCTCAAGGACATAAACTTGGACCGCGTCGTCGCCCAGCTCGAGCTCTCCGGCCGGCCATCGCTTACCGATCTGATTAAGAACCAAACCGCCAAAAACCGCCCGGTTTCTTGCCTGATTTTGAACCCCTTTTTGCCATGGACTTACGAAGTTGCAGAGGAGCTTCAAATCCCCTGTGCCATTCTCTGGGTTCAATCTTGCGCTGTGTTCTCAATTTACTATCATTATTTCCACAATTTCTCCTCGTTTCCTTCTGAAATCGAACCCAAAGTCGATGTTCAGCTCCCGATTTTGCCGCTTTTGAAGAACGATGAAATCCCAAGCTTCTTGCATCCCAATAACATCTATGGTATTTTGGGAAAAACTCTGTCAACCCAAATTGGTAAATTATCAATACCCTTTTGTATTTTGATGGATACTTTCGAAGAACTCGAGAAGGAAATCATCAATTACATGTCGAAAACCATTCCAATAAAACCCATTGGCCCATTGTTCTTAAACTCCCAAAAGTTAGAAACAGAGATCTCTGTCGACTGCCTAAAACCAGAGGATTGTATGGAGTGGCTAAACTCGAAGCCCCCACAATCCGTCGTCTACGTTTCATTTGGAAGCATCGTTTACTTGAAACAAGAGCAAATCGATGAGATTGCTTATGGGCTTTGCAATTCAGGGTTCTCATTTTTATGGGTCCTGAAACCGCCGTCTGAATTTTTCGATCTAAAACGCCATATTTTGCCAGCAGAGGTTCTGGAAAAAACAGGGGAGAGGGGGAAAATAGTGCAATGGAGCTCACAAGAGCGGGTTTTATCACATGAATCTGTTGGGTGCTTTTTGACGCACTGTGGGTGGAATTCATCGGTGGAAGCCGTCGCCAACGGTGTTCCGGTGGTGGCGTTCCCGCATTGGGGGGATCAAGTGACGAACGCCAAGTTTCTGGTGGAGGATCATGGAGTTGGAGTGAGGCTGTCGCGTGGAGCAGAGGCAAGTGAGTTGATTACGAGGGATGAAATTGAGAGATGTTTGACGGAGGTGATGATCAGCGGCGGTGGAGAGAGGAAATTGAGGCAAAATGCTTTGAAATGGAAGAAGGCGGCAGCGGCGGCTGTGGCGGACGGCGGCTCCTCTGCCCGTAACTTCGAAGAATTTGTTGATGAGATTAGACAGAGATGTTCGAGAGGTGAGCTTTAGTAAAATGTCACACTAAACTCTTGTTTGTGTGATGAGATCATAAATCACATTGTACCAAATTGTCATAAAGTTGGTGATCATAAATCACGAGATTTATTTATGTACTTTTAAAAGTGAGTTAATATCCTTTTCGGTTGGTGTGAAATAGAATTTTAAACTTTAAAGATACATTTTAACTGAAAATGATTTCAAATCTTAAGATTTTAAAAGGTCAAAATGATTTCCAATTCTTATTTACGTTTGGAACTAAATTCATTTGAAATAATTTTATTTTATTTTATTTTTATTGTTCTGATACTCACTAGAAATGAAAAGGAAAGGTCTCATTTACTCTTTTTGTCCTTATACATTATAATAATAAATTATTTTATTATTAACTATTAAACATTTTTTTATATACTATGAAATTAAAAAAAAAAAAAAAGTCTATTTTGCAATCATAGTATTAAATTTCTATCAATATATTCATATTTCCATCGATATTTTCATATTTCTATAGGTTCGATATTGGCATGAGAAATCATTGATATTTCTATTATATCGTAATCTACGAACACATAAAATAAGCATCGCAATGTCATAAATATAAATATTAGACATGTTTACTCATTTAAAATAATAGAATGTTTAATTATTAATTTAAATTTATTTTTTGAATTTTTTCTTTCTATAATTTTTCAAAAATATTCATCAAAATTGATATTTTATCAATATTTTCATCAAAATTTCTATAAAATTAAGATTTTGATATTTCTATCAACATTCCTATTTTAAACCTGACTGCAAGTTGTTTTTATTCCTTGAAAAAGTAACCTAAATTATGGTTTTCCATTAAAAAAATCCCAATATCAATTTTAAATCTCCTCCATATCTTTGATAAAACTGAGAAGAAAAAAAGAAACTTCCATTGGCGATACTCTGTCATATTTTAGATTCTTTTTTCTTGATTTTTTTTTTTTTTAATTTTGTGCGTAGATTATGTTTACACTATTTTTTTTTTTTTTATAGTAATTGTTTACACTAGATTAGATGAGTTTAGTTTGAAGTGATGTAAATAGAGGAATGTTGAAACATGAGAGTAAAATTGGAAACAAATTTTTGGAGAAAGTTAAAAAATATAGTTGATTTTTGAAATAATGACAAAAATGGGATATATGGAAAACAATTTTTAAACATAGGTGGGAATGGAAAGTATCGACAAAAATATGGTAGATGGGGAAGGGAAATCGTGTACCCGGTACACGATTAAGCTTTAATCCAATTAGCACCATGTCAACAACGGTGGTGTGGTCAACCACGTACTCATGGATCGGGTCTACGATTACTTTTTTTTTTGAATTAATTATATATTTAATTGTGAATTATATATATATATATATATATATATATATTTCTTTTTTTAATCCATTTAACTGATTATTTTCTAATTTTTAAGTAATCCTCAATTTTAATCAATAAAAAAAATTGTGACTTCACTAAGTAGTAATCTCTACAAATGTTTGGTCACACATTGAACCCAACTCTGGTAAATTGTGTTGTGAATATTATTGTACTTCTTCAATAAATTTATTCTGTACGATGAAAATAATTAATATTAAACAATATTCATATCATATATTTGGGAAATGTCTGATTTAAATCTCTTACCATGCAGTGATAGTAAGTGTCGTCAGGTGTGATAAATCGCCTCGTGATTGAATCGTACCAGGAAAAGTAGTTGTCTGATATGTATTTGTTATTTCTCCCTGTGCACAACAATCATGTCGTGCATGCTAGTAGGATATATATTCTGCCTGAATTCAACGCCAGTCTTGGTCATGTTTACCTCTCAAATCAATCTGGTGTAGTTTCGGGAATGTATAGCACAACGAAGGTACCATTGGTCATAAACCGAAGGTACCATTGGTCATAAACCGAACTATCTCAGCGCATGATCTGGATAATGTCACTCTACTATATGGAAGCATATAAGAGAGCTAACGGTCAACCAAATGTCTTACCATCACGACAGTAATCAGATAATGATTACTAAATATCTTGCGTGTATGACGTTCAATTAATCTGGCAAAAAAAGAAGATAATTATACATCTAATTAATTTGACCAAATATTTTAAATATTCATTTATATATACATTTGTTATCTGATTGTGCATCAGTCTATCAAATATTTTTCGGTATACTAGCAACATATTTGTTGACTGTTTAGAGGCAACTAATACATCACTCCATCTAAAATTATAAAACATACAATTAATTTATATTCTTACATAAAATGATAACGAAATAAATATATAAATGAAATAATACATGTCACTAAGTGGATGATGACCTGGGGCCTGTAACTGGACTTGTGGTGCTATAATTAGAAATCTATCATAAGTCTATACTTGTAATAGTTCAGCGACCCCGCTATTTCCAACGCTTGTGCAATGGTAGCCCGAAAAAGTTCTCTATAAAGCCATGCAAGACAGAAACTACCCCACGAGTACGTACCAACATGCTCGAAATCAAACAATCACTACAAGAATTTTGGCCTTTAATGTCGGTTGAAAAAAGTGAAATCGGATGTATAATGTTGGTTTTGTTTTTTTTTAAAAGCGGATCTTTAATGTGGTTTTAAACCGACATTGTAGAGGTACCTTTAATGTCGGTTTTAAACCGACATTAAAGACCCGCTTAATTTTTTCCTCTTCACTCTCCCCCTATTTTCTTTTTCCTCTCATTCTCACACTTCCCTCTTCAGATCCTCTTCTTTCTCACTTCTCTTTTCCAAACCCTTGCCCAATGGGTAGCGTAACCCGCGTCGCCGTGCAACCCATGTAGGTTTGTCGTGGTATAGATCTGGCTTCCGTGCAGGTCTGTTCGTCATACAACCCGCGCCGTCGCACCCAGTCGTCCGGATCTGAAGTCTAGATCTGAAGTCACCCGGATCCATGTGTCATCGTTCGTCGTTTGATCTGAAGTCCAAATCTGAAGATCTGAAGTTCGCCGTTCGTCGTTCGTTCAGATCAATATGCTCTTCTTCTCTTTCCTCTCTTAAACTCACAACAATTTTTGTTCTTATGTTACGCCTCTCAACTGTTTGTATAAATGTCTCAATGTTACGCCTCTCAACTTTCCTCTCAGTGCTACACGATCGTGTAGATATGCATAGGCGCGAGACAATCGTGTAGGCAGACGCTGGACGATCGTGTAGGTGGGCACTGGATGATCATCGTTCGTGTAGGCGGGCATTGGACGATCGCATAGCAGATGTGTGGGCACGAAGCGATAGACTACACGATGGCGCTACGCGATGGGCATGAGTGCTAGACGATAACCGTGCTGCGGTAGACGATGAGTAGACGCGTTGATCTATGCGCCACCGTTCGTCATTCAATCTGAAGTCCAGATCTGAAGATTTGAAGTTCGCTGTTCGTCGTTTGTCCAGTTTAGTATGCTCTTCTTCTCTTTCCTCTCTTAAACTCACACCAATTTTTGTTCTTATGTTACGCTTTTCAACTGTTTGTGTAAATGTCTCAATGAAAGCCAGCTGCGGTTTCACTTCAATATGTCTCTCTGCTCCTAGATTTAGGCTTACTTTTTATATGTCTATGGCCTTTGAAATTCGATTTGATTAATGGTTTTGTTGTATATGATACATTTGTTAAAGTATTGGCAAGAGGCGTTGCCAAGAGTTTCCCCTGTGTTGGGTATACGTGAGCAAGAGCAGTGAAAGCGAAATATTGAGCGCAAGGCGCTGGGTAGACGATCGTGTAGCAAATGGGTAGCGCTATATAATGAGGTAGGCAATCGTGTAGGCGGGCGTTAGACGATCGTGTAGCAATACAAAGAGCTAAACGATGAGGTAGACGATCGTATAGCAGATGCGCGGAGCTAAGCAATGCGCTAGACGATAGCACTTACATGATAGGCGGAATGCTAAGCGATAGGCGATGATGTTAAGCGATAGGCGAATGCATTAGACGATAGGTGTCAATGCTAAACGATGGGCACGATAGCTAAACGATAGCCTATTCGCGAGATCATTTACTAAACGATTGAGCTACACAATGGGCCGCTGGAGCTAAGCGATAGATGCAGGAACTAAACGATTGATTGGCTTGAGAACATGTGCATTATGCTAATTAAATACACTAAAAGAATGTTTGACTCACAGTTTTAATAAGTTTTAGTTGATTACTCCAGTTTTAAAAAGAAGATTCTCTCATTTATTCAACTATTGAGTTTTCTTGTTTTGCAGGTGCAACAAAGGAGTAAAGATTTGATATCGCAACCTCTTCATGCTTTTTCTTGGGAAACTCTAATAAAGAATTTTGCCTTGAATGTACCATTTATACACATTCCCAATAAACACGGTTAGTTGAATATGAATTTTGATCACATTTTCACTTTCAATCCTTTGTCTTAAACCTTTTTTGTTTGTGATCCTTTAAACAACAGTGGTCAGACAAAGATGCCTATAACTAGACACTGCAGAATCCGCGGGCGGTCTGTTCAAGAAGAATTATGAAGGGATCCATACTTACCAAGTGGAGAGGGACAGTAAACTCATAATGTTTGTAAAATCATAATGTTTGTATTACTTGTAATTTGTGTTTTCAAGGGCTGAATTATTGTACGGCCTTTTAAATTATAATTTTATAGCAAAATTTGTGAATTAAATGTAATAGATTTACAATCCATACATAAATAATATGTCATAGCCACAACGTTCGATGATGATGTGTCATGTTATACTTTTTGACCAAAAAAATGAGTTTGGCAATGGAATTAAAAAAAACAGACAGATTCGGACTTCAATGTCGGTTAAGAATTAAAAAAAAGCTTTAATGTTGGTTGCAATCGACATTAAAGACCTTTAATGTCGGTTGGAAATTTCACTGAAGACCTTTAATATTGATTGCAACCGACATTGAAGGCTATGTTATTGAAACCCTTTAACGTCGGTTTAAAACTGATATTAAAGGCAACCGACATTAAAAGGCTTTAATAACACTATCTTTAATGTCGGTTGTCAACCGACATTAAAACTCGAATTTCTTCTAGTGAGTAGCGAGAGAAACATGAGATGTACTCGAGTGTTTGACTTGTTAGCAAACAAAAATCTTCCGATAAGCTGCATAATGTATGCTCGTGGTGTACCCAGTAGAAACACGGGTTTAAGAACCACTAAGTCGTGTACCCGATACAAGACTTAAAGGTAATTGTGGACCCCATCCACGACTACCTGGTCAACACTGCATGACTGTCCATGTGGCAATCTGCACGTGCCAGGTCACAGGTAATCGTAAATCGTGTATCGGGTACATGATTTAGTGGTAATTGTATACCACTAAATATTTTTGACAATATTTTCTACTCAACTATATTTTTGTTAATAATTATTAAAACAACATTATTAAAAAAATTCCAAATTTTAAAAGACTTAAATCTTGGCAAAGCCAAAATATTTTTGGAAAAAACAAGATTTGAAATCAGCAATTACTTGAAATTATTTGATTTTCTTTGGTAAAAAAGTAAATTCTTTTTAAATCATAATGGATTTGAAATCTTTCAAAATTCTAAGGTTTCAAACAGGGGAAAATAATATCCATAAGACTACAAGCTTTCCATCTGGTATCTAAAAGGTCCCTCATTTTAAAAGATGTCTAATAAATTTTTAAACTTTTAATCATAGTAGAAAATTTTCATCGAAATCTTACTATTTTTTTTGAGAGATTTCGAGAATATTCCAAGAAAATTTTGTTTTATTTTAGGAATTACCTATGTTAGCTCAGATTAAGGGTTTTTTTTTTTTTTTTTTTTAATGGTCTTTATTAAATACAGTTATATAATTTTACATGCCAATGTCATTTCTAACATTGATATGAGGAGTGAATCATCAATTTTTTTTATTTTTTATTTATTTTTAACCTCATTTAAATATTTTCCATTAAATTTTCACATTACTTACCTCAAAATTGAAGCGATGTATGTCAGTTTTGTTTCTTTTTACCATAAAAAACTCATTTTCACATCATTTCACTTCAAAATATTTTTGAATTTTATATTATTTTGTAGTTGCTTGTCCTATTTCTTTTTTAAATTTATAATATCGCATCAATATTTACACAAATATTTAATATATACAACTAAATATTATCTTAATTTATAGAAATGATGATTAAGAATGTTCAATTATAATGTAATTGAGCCACAATCAAAGTTTTATTAACTAATTATGACAATTTTCATCAATTTTCATAAAATCAGGATCTCTATATTTTTTATTGACATTGATATTTTGAACCTTGTATCTAATAAGTTTTTCTTTTAATTTTATATCAAATAGTCGTTCATTTTTTAAATCTACAAATTTATTAGACATAAAATTGATAATTTTATGATCTAATAGAAACCAAACTTAAATTTATGTACAATATGTTTGTTAATTTTAAAAAATATCGAATATGGCAAAGCCTATTAAACATAAAGTTCCTAGACACAAATATAAAGGTTTCAGAGCTAAACTTTGTATTTTACCTTGGAATTTATGCAAGAATAAAAAATAAAGTCGTTCGGTTAAGAAAGAAGAAAAAAAACTTATTTTTAGTAATAGAAAAAGACAACTTAATTTTACTATTATAATAATGATATTTTTTTAATATTACCACTTATGATATGTTTGATTGAATTTATAAAGGGAAAAAAAGTTTTTAGCAATTAGAAAATTTTTGAACTCTTTTCTACGAAAAAATTATCGTATCTAGATTTTTCAATCTAGAAATTTCAAATAATCAGTGAATGAGTTTTGGTTCAAACTGGAGTTGTGATAGCTTCAAGAGTCCTAATGATGCCCTCATACATGGTAATAGTTTCTATGAGCTCAACAAAACTAAAACAAAAGAAAATGGTTCTCGGATATAACCAATCAACAGTATGATGACCCTTCACAAATCGCTCGTAAGTACGACTGGGCTAATTTGCCATTTTGCTCCTATAGTTACATCTAACTCCTTAAGTACTACTGATTCCTCTAATGAACAATACATCATAGTTCCAGCACGCAGTGGAAGGGAACAGGATCCATAAGCACTCTAGTTCATTAATTTTGGTTGAAAAAAACATGCTAAAAACAGAGTATAATGGGTTTCATGAACATACCTTGGCCGAACCAACGAAATCTCCATTTCCAACTGCAAAATCTTCCGATCCTTGAGTAGACCACCACAAGATCTTCCCTACTATCCTCTTGGTACTCTAGATTGAGTTGTGGGACTCAAAATAAGGTGGAATCAAAGGGAATATGGATAAAACTCACTGAATAGAACTCATTGAAAAACACCTTCTTCATCCGAATTTTTCAGCAAAAATTCAGTCAGTTCTCTTGCCTTTCTTCACTCCAATCTCTTCAATATATTGCAAACTATCATACAAAGAGAAGTCCTACATGGGCTACAACTCATGCTTGGAGTGAATCAAAGGAGAAAGT
Organism: Benincasa hispida; assembly: GCF_009727055.1. Lineage (NCBI taxonomy): Eukaryota > Viridiplantae > Streptophyta > Magnoliopsida > Cucurbitales > Cucurbitaceae > Benincasa > Benincasa hispida. The sequence goes on from NC_052353.1 coordinate 40,032,904, forward strand.
GGGTTTCTTGTAAGCTACTTTGAAGATGAACTTGAAAACCCATTTTTCAAGTTTTGTGTAATTTTCAATTTCCAAAAATCCATTTTGATTTTAAAATCATATTTTATTTCTAAAATCAAAATTTATTAATGTTACAAATTAATTTCATAAATTAATTTTCTAAAATTAATAAATAATTATTTAAACAATTTAAATAATTCTAATTAATTTAATATCTAATATTAAATTAATTTTTACACAAATTCATCTTCATATATTTAAATCATATTTAAATATATTTTCTCCAATTTCGCTTGATTCTAAGTTGAACGTTTCAAATTAACTTATCACGCTACTCTAGAGTTATCCATTTCCGAGCTAGTAGGGGGACCTCATGGATCTACAGATCATGGGCTCCAATGATCTTAGATTAGTCGACTAAACTCATTAGACCGATCTAACCCCCATTCGTTAACTAATGGGTCACTCCATTAAAGCCCATAATTGAACTCCCCTCACTGTAGATATATTATGTCCACTCGATATAACCATGATTAGTAAGTTAACCCTTCACATGTTGTTCGCAATAACGGCTGGGTCAAATCTCTGTTTTACCTCCGAAATTACCTTTTGTTCCTTAAGTCCTCACTGATCCCCTAATGAACAATGATCAAATCACAAAATCGAGTGATTTTGTTTTTTTAGCAAATTAAGCTCCTATTTAGTTAAGATCAGTAGCCAAATTTACTAAGTTAATGAATCCCTAGGTAGAACATTCAGTGAGAGGTACTTTGGGTATATGATACTTCACTTAAACCTCTACACGTTTCTCCCTAAGAGTTCACACCGTGAGATCTATCCTCGACCTCGAGGCACCCTGAGAGTGTCTCCCTATAGGATGGTGTTTGAGTAGGTCAATACTGTAGGATTGTATCATTTGCAGCGGAAGAACAATGATCATCTAAGTATTCAAATTCACTAATTTTGGCATAATATAAAGCATACTTCTGTTGAAAAAATGGGTTTCAAGACATACCTCTTGAAGAACTTCTTCAAAGCTCCATCTCTAGCTGGGAAAATGATCATCAAAGTTTGACTTTAACCAAGTGACTATTTTACCCTTTGACTATAATTAGTGGGAAAATCCAAACTTTTGTTGGATAATTTCACTAACAAAACAGTGGGCTAGGTGTTGGCTTATAGTGGAGACATTAAGCCTACTAAGATAGTGGGTTATAGGTTTAGATTTTTATGAATTTGGTTGATGCAATTGTTGCATGGTTTTTTCTATAAATTGGGCTTTCATTTTGGATTAAAAACTTTTGCCATTTTTGCCAAAAGATTTTTCTAAATTTGGGTTGGAAAATTCTCTTTTCTTTGAGTGCAATAAAAACCCAAACCTAAATTCATTCTTATTTTCCATCTCTTTTCTCTCTCTCGATTTCCTTCATCCACCGGGTCCCACAACCCGGTTCTGAGTCCAGAGCATAGTAGGTCAACTCTAGTGGTGATCTAGAAGAGTTTGGGTCAAGATTCAGTGAGGAAAAGCGGTGTTTGAAAGCTACAAAGGTTGTTTGCTATCCACTTTTATTTACTGTTTTTTTTCCTCCATTTGCATGCTTATTTCCTTTAAATTAGAAGCAATTAAAGTGCAATTAGATCTTAATTACACTGCATATGTCTCGTGTTCCATTAGGGTCATTCTACTAAAGCCCATAGTTTCACTCCCCTCACTGTAGATACATTATGTCCACATGATTTAATCATAATCAATAAGTCGACCCTTCACAGGTTATTCATAATAACGACTGGGTTAAATATCTGTTTTACCCCGAGATTACGTCTTATTCCTTAAGTCCCTACTAATTCTCTAATGAACAGCTAGTTTGTGATCCAATCACCAAACCAAACTCTTTCAGCCCAGTGAGAGGGTGGGGCCCCTTGTTTAAGACCTGGATTCAATACTTGAGAGAACAACCTTTCTCCTATCCCTAAATTGGGTAGGTGTGAACTCCATCTTGTACCCTATGTTCCCAACTATCTATTCGGTCTTAACCCTACAATGGAAGTCTTAGTGAGCCGGCGATGTTGAGCCAACCCTCAACTATGCAAATCTAAGGGCAATCCCGAATAAACAGGCGTTCATAGTTAGCTCAGGATTAAGATCGAGTTACCTAGGTCATCTAAGTGAAATAGTCAGTCTTAAACAGTAAACAACGTTATAAAATAAGAGTGACTTATTTCTTGATCCGGATCTTATGCAAACTCATTGCATAAGACGCTCCCACTCCTCATGTCATAACATGTATGAATTAGAATCACATCGTATGTAGCACTTTACAACTCTTTATAATAACTACAAAGTAGGCCACATCCAATGGTGTTATCAGAATAAGGTACCCAACCTCATTCAGGTACCATAGATCATTTTGACTATTTACTCGAACCCGATCCACTCTTGTGTCTCCATATAAAGTTCAAGTACTCATACAATGTCATAGGTCTTAGTTTATTGGATTTAGATTTTCATACAATTTATAAGATCAATAACAAGTATATTGATAATAGAAAATGTTTATCATTTTACAAACTGTGAGGTTTTAGGACATAAAATCCAACAATACGAAGGTGAATGGAGAGAATGTTCATAGTAAGTGGGAGCGGGATGTGTGACAACATATACCATGGTTTCTCTCATTAGGTTGGATAACGTTTTCGTGCATTGCCTCGAGGCAACCTGGGAGTGTCCCCCCTAAAGGATGGTTGTATTTGCACAACTTTTTATCCGATCTTTTGAAAAGGATAGGATTGCTTTAGTCTCTTGTCATAATTTTCTTTTTCCATACGGTGGACGTATTAGGGTGGGACTTTAGGGCCTAAAATGAGGGGTTACACTTATGTGGAATTGTTAAGGTTGTTAACAAATTCTAGATCGAACAATGGTGACTGTTAGAGTCAGTTACAAGGAGCTGTTTCTGTCTAATGGTTGAGATTGTCTCATTCCAGTGAAGGGGCACTTGATCATCCCAACGGTGACTTTTGTCCTACCTCACTAGGGCATCATTACAAAATAGATGTCACTTAGGGTACAATAGAACTATTTTGCTAAAACTTGGCTCTGATACCAATTGAAGGAACTCTAAATCTGGAGAATCAGTGAGCGAAAGCAAATCCTTCCAAAACCTATTGTGAAAGAACATAAACATTTACAATCAAACCAAATAGTTATGCATTAAAGACTAAATTACAGTATGCTTCTTAAATGAACAAATAAGGGATCGAGTACAATACCTTTGAAGAACCCTTTTCTTCTATTATTTCCCTCAATCGAACACCAATGTGTCCAATAGCATAAATACAACGATCAAACCAACAAACAACACGAACTGGAAAAACTTCGATCACGATCAAGTAAAACTCGATCCTCGAACGAAATTGGACACCACCATTCGATCGCTTTGGTACTCTTGGTGTGAGAACCTAAGAGTTGTGGGCTCTCTATGGATTTGGGTAGAGGGATAGAGGAACTAGACGATCGAGTAGGCGACGGAAGGAATGAGTCTATCGTATAGACTTGAGTACTCGATCGTTTAGTAACGAGTAACTATCATATAGTAAAATCAATAACAATCGTTTACTCTCTCGAATATGAAAACGATCACTTGATTCGTGTGTTGTATGGAATGAATAATGAAAAACTCTTTTTCTTCTTTATCCATCAGTTAGCCATAAACCGTGCATAACCAACCACTAAGTTGATTATTGGAGAAAAACTAAAATCAATTATCTCAAAATGAATTTATTATAAATAAATATAATAACTAATTTATCATATTATAATTATAACAAATAGTTTTAATATCACATCATATGCAACATATAAACCATAGTTCTTTTTCTCCTTTATGGCATTTAATATAAATCATATTTATATTAATTCCTCCAATCGAATAATGTATCAAATACATCAAATCAATTATATCACATATAATGAATCAATTTCATTATATCATATATAATAAAATTTCCTCTAGTTAATTTGAACATTTCAAACTAACCCAAAACCTGATTCTCAACATGAATCCATTGAGCTACCAAGGGGACCTTGTGGACCTGTAGCTTGAAGCTCCAATAGTACGTGAATAATTGACTAAACTCTTTAATCACGATATCCACCATCCGTCAATTACCGGGCACTCCACTAAAGACCGACAACTGCACTCTTCGCACTACAGATATATTTCTGTGTTCATCAGATATAACCAATCAATAGTACGATGAATCTTCACAAATCGCTCGTAAGTACAGCTTGGCCAATTTTTCGTTTTACCCCTGTAGTTACATCTAACTTCTTAAATACCACTATTCCTCTAATGAACAACACATCATAGTCCCATTATGACTAAACCTCTCTAGGGCTAAGAGAAGGTGTGACACCACATTGTTCAAGCCCCGAAATCAGCCTTTAAGGGAGTAATTTATCTACTTATCCCCTGTTTTAGGGAAGGAGTGAATTTCGTCTTGTGTAGCTGAGTTCCCAGCTCCCCAATAAGATGAATCCCAAAGTGGTAGGTTTGAGTTGGCGATCTGGCCACTCATACCCATGCAAATCAAAGGACCGCCCTCATAGGTAGGAGTTCACAACTCACTCAGGATTAAGGTCATGTTACCTATGGTTATTCTAGTGAAATGAAAGTTTCTGTCATGAACGGCGTTATATGACGAGACTAAACATTCCGTAGTCCTGTCTTACATAAACTCCTTTGTATAGAGTATCCCCGCTTGCATGTCTAATACACGAATGATCAGGATCAGACCATTTATAGTACTTTACAACATTTGTAACACATATAAAGCTAGCTACACTCGTAGTGTCACCACGATAAGGTTTCCCTCCTTTATCCATATACTACAGACCATTTAGGTTATCACTTAAAGCACGATCCACTTGTATGTCTCCATATACATGCTTAAGTTACGATGATAACCAGAGATCTTAGGTTATTGGTTTATGGTTAATTCAACTAAAATATCTCATATTTAATAGACTGAAGTGAATAAAATATCTCATATTATATATCACAAAACTGTTTGTTCATATATGTGTTTACAAACTACAGGACCCTATGTGATTTAGGGCATCAATCCCAACAAGAAATATATCTAAAGTGGAGAGAGTGCAACTATTGGGTTTTAGTGGAGTGTCCTGATTGTTAACAAATGTTGGTTAATTGGGTTAATGAGATTTGCTGGTTAATCTCAGATTGTTGGAGCTCATGATCTGTAGGTCCATTAGGTTCCCTTGCTAGTTTGTATCGGATTAAACCTTAAAACAGTATATTGAGAGAATTTAAAATGTTCAAATTCAGTTTTAGGGAATTAAAGTATTGATTATATATGATATGATTAAAACATTTAATTACTGTATTAAACAAGTTAAAGAATTGAGAATATGTAAATTTGATTTAAATATTAATTAAATGAATAGGGATTCATGTTTGGAATAGGTGTTTTAATTTAATATTTGATATTAATTTAATTTAATTAATTAAATTGTTTAATTAACTATTTAAAATTTAAAATTGGATTTAAGAAATTCAATTTTAAAATCTAAATTCATTTTACATTTTATTTTTTGAAAATCAATATTAAAATAAAAATTGGATTTATGGAGAATTTTGTGGGAAAATCCCACATTCTCCAATATGATTTACACCTAATAATTCCACTTTTTATCCTTGTGTTGGTGTCAAATTTATATGCATTTAGAATGCATGTAATTCTCTTTAAATAAAAGAAAAGTTGATTTGGAAAATCTTCATGCAATTTGGTGAATTTTGAAGAAGATTTTGTTCTTTAACCTATATATACCAAAACTCTAAAATTTTCTTAAATTCCCTTCTATTCTCACACAATTTGGATCCCATAATCGTTCTAAATTTGAATCCATTGAGCTACCAAGGGGACCTTATGGACATGTAGCTTGAAACTTCAACAGGTATATGAATAACTGACTAAACTCTTTAGTCACAGGATCCACCATCCGTTAACTGCCGAGCATTCCACTAAAGAGCGACAGCTGCACTCTTCTTACTACAAATATATTTTGTGTCCATATCAACCAATCAACAGTGCGATAACCTTTCTTAGATCGCTCGTAAGTATAGCTTGACCAATATACCATTTTGCCCCTGTAGTTACATCTAACTCTTTAAGTACCACTGATCCCTCTAATGAACATAAGTCATACTCTATTATGGCTGAGTCATCTATTCCAAAGAGAGGCTGTGACCACTATGTTCAAGACCCGAAATCAGCCTTTAAGGGAACAATCTATCTATTTATCCCTACTTTGGTGAAGAAGTGAATTCCATCTTGTGTAACTGAGTTCCCAGCTCCCAGATCAGATAAATCCCCAAAAAAGTAGGCTTGTTGAGTTGGCAATTTGGTCACTCTCACCCATACTAATCAAAGGACCGCCCGCAAAGGCAGAAGTTTCCAAAACACTCAGGATTAAGGTCATGTTACCTATAGTCGTTTAGGTGAGATGTAAGACTCAAGTATCAGCGGCGTTATATAAAGAGACTAGTCATCTCGTGGTCCGATCTTATACAAACTCTTTGTGTAGGACACCCTTGCTCGCATGTCTCCACATGAATGGCCAGGATCAACCATCTGTAGTAGCTCACAACACTTGCAAACCTCTACAAAGCAGGTTGCATCCGTAGTGTCACCAGGATAGGGAATCCCTCCTTTAATCCTTATGCTACAGACCTTTTTAGGTTATCACTTAAGGCATGATCCACTTGTATATCTCATATACATGCTTAAGTTTTCATACAATAACTATGGAGCTTTGTTTATTGGATATGAGTAAATGCAAAATAAAATAACTCTTATTTTATTCATGACAATGTGTACAATTTACAAACTACGAGACTCCAGGAGAATTAGGACACCAATCCCAACAAATGTATGTGCAATCACATTGAGAAGTAGTAAAGAAATCTCTCCTACCCCTTCCACGCTAGTTGCTAACCCCATTCCATCTCCTGTCACAACTCAAGAAGAGGTAAGAAAAGAAAAAGAAAGTGAAACACAAGCATTGCCGCCAATTCCTTCAAGTCCTAAGGTAAAGACATCTCACTCTCCTTTTATTGATGCATGATTGAACACATGTTTTCTTTTAAAGAAAAGCAAACACTACAAGAAATAATGGTTACGATAGCTAATGAACAATGCTATAGTAAAACCTTTTATAGCCTTTTTCGAAGACCCTGACAAACCATGTTATTAAAAGTATGAGAGTTTTTATAGCATTTTTATAGAACTATAATGGACGCTATAGAAGATTATGATAAGCCATTGTTAGAAAAGAAAATAAAGATGAAAAAGGCAACAGAATGGTGGAAGAAAATAGAAGAAATGAGTCATTACTTTTCAATTGAGAATTTGTTTTCTCTCCACCAATCAAACCAAGCCAAGTATAATATTCCTTATTCTTTTGTATTATTATATAACCATATTGTAGGGCAATGAGTGTATAAAAGATAATAGGATTGTAGCTGTTATTGCATTGATTGAATACAAGAAGAAAAGAAGGAAGTCGAAAAGGCTCTCTCCAAAAACAAAATCTTTTGATCTTTAACTTGGTATCAGAGCAACCGTGGCCGACGCCACACTCACCGGAAGTTCCTCCACCGTCGAACCAGTGAAGTTTAGCACACCATTTCTAAATCAGCTCACCACCACGAAGCTAGAACGTAGCAATTTCATGTTGTGGAAGACGCTCGCGTTGCCCATCCTCCAAAGCTACAAGCTCGAAGGACACCTCTCAGGACAAATCTCTGCCCACCGATGTTTGTCCAAACTACCTCTGAAGCAACCTCGAGCTCCCAAACGATCGACGATGATAGAGTAAGCTCCTCAGTTGAACGATGTTTGAATCCTCCATATGAAGCATGACTGGCTGTTGATCAACTCCTGCTAGGATGGCTGTCCAACTCCATGGCTTCAGATGTTGCCGTTCAACTCATGGGGTACGAGAATGCAAAAGAACTGTGGGAGGCAATCCAAGAGCTGTTTGATGTTCAATCTCGAGCTGAAGAAGACTACCTAAGGTAAATGTTCCAATAGACAAGGAAAGGCAGTCAGAAAATGAGTGAGTATCTCAAGCTGATGAAGCTGCACTCCGATAACCTTGTGCAAACAGGCAGCCCTGTGTTGACAAGAGCACTAATCTCACAAGTTCTCCTTGGCCTTGATGAGGAATACAACCAGTAGTCGTGGGCATCCAAGGTAAACCAGGTATTTCTTGGTTAGATATGTAATCCAAACTTCTTTCTTATGAAAAATGATTGGAACACTAAAACTTTGTTAAAATGCATAGCTCCTTTGCCTAGCATCCTTCTGTCAATGTAGATTTCAATAGAAACAAAAATGGAGGAAGCCACATTTCAATCCTTCATTCAATGGAAATCGATAACAGGGCAACAACTCCAAAGGTAGCATTTCTAACCATAATCCATTCAATGGAGAAGGTGGCGGCCGAGGTCGAGGAAGAGGACGAAACAACAACTCAAACTGACCGACATGTCAAGTTTGTGGGAAGTACAATCACTCAGCCTTAGTATGCTATCATCGGTTTGATACAGAATACTCCCAAAATAATGGACAAGGCAGAGGAAATCATGGGTCGGTTAGCCCCAGTAACAATGCCTCAGCTGTGTCCACAGCCTCACAGACCTTCAACCCATTCATGGCCACACCAGAGACAATAGTTGATCTAAATTGGTACATCGACAGTGGCACTACAAATCATGTAACTTCTGATTATAACAAAATCAACAACCCAACCGATTATGGAGGTAATGAACTGGTCATTGTAGGTAATGGTGAAAAACTGCATATATCTCACACCGGTCAGTCATATTTATCTGATGGAAGAAATGAGTTTATACTAAATGATGTCCTATGTGTGCCTAATATTGCAAAGAATTTGATTAACATATCCAAGTTAGCTCATGACAATACTGTGATTGTTGAATTTCACACTGACTGTTGTGTCATTAAGGACAAGACTATGGGCAAAACACTGCTGAAAAGGGAGCTTGACAAAGGACTATACCGCCTACAAGGGACTGAAGTACTAAAAGACAACACAAAGAGAAGAGGGAATACTCTGTAAAAAAATAACAACCTGATTGCCCTAGTTCTATCAGGAATTAGGATAAATTTGGCTGAGTCAAGAGCTGTTTGGCATAGGAGATTAGGACATCCGTCGATTAAGACACTAGATTATATCATTAGAGAATGTAATTTACCTGTCAAATTTAATGAAGGAAATGAATTTTGTGATCCATGTCAATTAGGAAAAGCAAGTGCCCTACCATTTTCAATCTCAATCTCGAGCATCAAACAATTTTGACTTAATACATACAGATGTATGGGGACCAACTTCTATTGAATCTACTGATGGATACCGATACTACATACTGTTCTTGAATGATCACAGTAGATATGTGTGGATATACCCTATGAAACAGAAGAGTGAGACACTGTCGGCATTCAATCACTTTATACAATTAATCCAAACTCAATTCAAATCAGGGATCAAAATGCTTCAATCAGATAATGGTAAAGAGTATAATAGAATTCATCATCTTTGTGAGTCCAAAGGCATCTTAATTAGAAAATCATGGCCGTATACCTTTACATAAAATGGTAGGGCCGAGCACAAGCATCGACATATCGTCAAAACCGGCCTCACGCTACTTGCACAAGCATCCATGCCTCTGTCTTTTTGGTGGGAGGCATTCTCAACAGTAGCTTATCTAAAAAATGGAATGCCTACCACCGTGCTACAAGGTAAATCGCCCATCATTGTACTGTTTGGTTCTAACCTTGATTTTTTCAATCTCAGGACATTCAAATGTGCTTGCTTCCCTTATCTAAGGCCATACTACAATAAAAAAATTCCAATTAAACTCGGAGAAATGTGTGTATATTGGTCCCAGCTCACATCACAAAGGGTACAGATGCCTTAGTCCATCGGGCCGAATATACACCAACAGACATGTGAAGTTCAATGAGAATGACTTCCCCTTTGCATCCCCATCGTGTACCACAATCACTCATACGATAGACAAAACGATCCTAAACCTCCATCGTTTAGCACGATCGCCCAGATGACAGGCCAAAAGAAAGAAAAAACGATCGCTGAGTTATCATCACTAAGAACGATCGCCCAGACGATAGACAACACGATCGTTCAGCTTTCATTGTCTAAAATAATCGCCTAGGCGACAGACAATGCGATCGTTCAGCATCCATCGTCTAGAACGATTGCCTAGACGAAAGACAACACGATCGCTCAGTCTCCATCATGTAGAACGATTGCCCAGGCCAAAGACACAACGATCGCAAAGAGTCTATCACCTAGACAAATTGGTGAAAGCTCATCTCATAGAACGATCACCACAGCGAAGAACCCCACGATCGCTGACATTCCATCATCCAACACGATCTTCTAGGCGATAGCCCCTACCATAGTCGAGTCCTTAATCCCGAGCCTTCAACCCATACTCAATAACCTGCTTCAGTCACAATCATTCCTACAAATAAATCCTACACCACTACAAACCAAACATCCTCTCCAGACTATGCATCCTACCACAACCCAAATCTCTCCCTGATGGTGAGCCTACCCATCACTCACCGGTGCCACTGACTCAAACCAGCTCAGTACCCCATTATACCACATATATCACATCATACTAATAATCCAACCTCTACCATTTTACCAAAGCCTGCCATCTCCTCCCGCCCCTCACTTGTTCCCACTCACCGCATGATAACAAGAGCTAAAACTGGCATATTTAAACCCAAAGCCTGAATAATAAGCAAAAGTACTGATTGGTCTCAAACAGAGCCCAGTAGAATCATAGCTGCGCTTGCAACTCCTCAATGGAAGAAGGCAATGGATGAGGAATACTCGACTCTCATAAAGAACAAGACCTGGAAACTGGTTCCTCCATCTCCATCACACAATATAGTTGGAAATAAGTGGATATTTCGACTCAAGAGTAACATGGATGGCTCAATACAGAGATACAAGGCCTGACTAGTTGTGAAGGGCTTTCATCAACATCATGGAGTGGACTTCTTTGAGACATTCAACCCTGTCGTGAAATCTTCCATAATTCGAGTAGTAATCAGTGTTTCTATGTCACAAGGCTGAACTCTCAGGCAACTTGACTTCAACAATGCGTTCTTAAAAAGAAAATTTGCCAAGGATGTCTATATGTGCTAACCACCCGGGTATGTTAGCTCTCAATACCTGAAGCATGTCTACAAACTAGAAAAAGCTATCTATGGCCTAAAACAAGCACCACGAGCATGGAATATAGCTCTCAGCTCTGTCCTAACAAAATGAGGATTTCATCAGTCACGATCGAACATTTCCTTGTTCATCTACCGCACGATGGGCTCCATAATATTCCTACTTGTCTATGTCGACAACGTCATTATCACAGGTAACAATTCTCAATTAATAGAGCAACTCATTGAAACTCTTGATATTCAGTTTGCACTCAAGGACTTGGGACAGGTTGGTATTTCTTGGGAATACAATTTCACTATTTAGAATCTGGCCTACTGATCAACCAATCCAAAAATGTGGATGACCTACTGCACAAGCTACAGATGACTAATGTGAAACCAATGTCGATCCGGCCTACTGATCAACCAATCCAAGTATGTAGATGACCTACTGCACAAGCTACAGATGACTGATGTGAAACCAATTCCCTCACCAAGTGTGCAAGGCAGGAAACTATCGAAGACTGATGGACAACCCCTCTCTGAACTTTACATATATCGTAACACCATCGGCACCCTTTAGTACTTAACTCACACATGACCGGACATCACCTATGCTGTCAACCAGCTAAGTCAATTCCTTCAAACTCCAACTGATGTACACTGGTAGGCAACTAAGAGAGTCCTTCGCTACATCAGCGGCACAAAACACTATGACATTTACTTCCAACCAAGCCCGAACTTACATGTCTCTGCCTAGTCTGATGCTGATTGGGCGTCCAATCTCGATGACAGAAAATCAGTGGCTGCCTACTGTACCTTTGTAGGAAAGAACATTGTATCATGGTCCTCGATGAAGCAAACGGTCGTTGCACGGTCGAGTACAGAATCTGAATACAGGGCACTTGCTCATGCTACATCCGAAGTCCTCTGGCTTCAACAACTACTAGGTGAGATGGGATTACAGTCAAACACTCGACCGACCATATGGTGTGATAATCTAGGGGCAGGTGCCTTAGCTGTCAACCCGGTGTTTCACTCTAGAACTAAGCATGTAGAAATTGATCTTCATTTTGTCTAGGACCATGTTCTAAAAGGCAACATCCCCATTTGATATGTTCCTTTGGCAGACCAACTAGCTGATTGCCTAACCAAACCACTAAAAAACTCCCACTTCTATACATTGAGATCTAAACTGGGAGTACTTGAGTACCTCCAGTTTGAGGGGGGGTGTTAGAGAAGAAAATAAAGATGAAAAAGGCAAAGGAAAGGTGGAAGAAAATAGAAGAAATGAGTCCCTACTTTTCAGTTGAGAATTTGTTTTTTCTCCACCAATCAAACCAAGCCAAGTGTAATAGCCTTTATTCTTTTGTATTATTATGTAACCATATTGTAGGGCAATGAGTGTATAAAAGATAATAGGGCTGTAGCTACTATTGCATTGATTAAATACAAGAAGAAAAGAAGGAAATCGAAAAGGCTCTCTCCAAAAACAAAATCTCTTGATCTTCAACTGCTATGTTATCAACACTCTAGGTTCGTCTGGTCGGGTACGAGAGGACTTATGTGTAGGCATAGAGTGGGAATAGTGTTTGTTATCTCAGTCGTGAAGGGTGCAGTTGCAGTTCTTGTGGTAAGGATAGCGGTCGATCTTGGCGTCGTTGCCAACTATCCAATCGTGGTAGATAGATTTGAGTAAGGCTTCGTGGAGTAATCATGATCATGAAACCCTCCCTTTGAAGAAAGAGGGAAAGTAAAAGAGAAAAAGGGAGGGGATGAAGCTTTCCAAACTTTCCCACTCCCAAAGGCATGCATACACAAAATAAATAAATAAATAAGTTCTCTCTTCTTTCTTTTTTTTTTTTTTCATTTCTTTTCATATTTTGAAAAATAATATCCCAATTTTGTAGTGAAAATTTTGTTTTCAAGAACACAATTGTAAACTAAATATTGTACTAATTTAACGAAGAAACGTGTAATTGAGATATATAGTTTGGAAAAAACATAATTTATCAATTCTCATTGACAAATTTATATCACTCTATCCTTGAATCACCCCGGGATATAGATGAATCGTGTAAAAAAGTATTTAAGTTGAATGAATTAAAGATAATGTTTCAATATTTATAGTGAAAAACAACTCTATAACGATTTTGGTTTTTGAACTGATGCTTTTTTTTAATCATTTCTTTTATTACAATTTTCAATTGTTTTGAAGAAATATGAATTCTTAGTTTAATTTTCAAAACAAAACGAAAATAATATTTTGACCAACTATTTAGTTTTTAAAAAGCGCTTTGTGTAAAAAAGCATTTAAGTTGAATAAATTAAAGATAATATTTCAACATTTATAGTGAAAAACAACTATATAACGATTTTGTTTTTAGAGATGATGCTTGTTTTTTCATCATTTCTTTTATTATAATTTTCAATTTTTTTAAAGAAATATTGAATTCTTAGTTTAATTTTCAAAACAAAACGAAAACAATATTTTGACCAACTATTTAGTTTTTAAAAAGCGCTTCTTTTCTCACAGTTTTGTATCATGTTTTCATCTTTTTTAAGTTAATATTTGAATTTTTAAATAAATTCCAAAAATAAAAAGAAAATTTAAACTACTATTTTTAATTAAAAAAAAATTAAATTTTTTGACCTGATTTTGAAATATTCCTAAAATAATGGATAATAAAATGAAACAAAAAAATTCATGAAGTGAAAGTAGTATTTTCTTTTTTCAAAAACTAAAACTGAAAAGAACATAATTATCAAATTGTGCCTAAATAGTAGAGTGGGTAATATAATTAGTTTTCATGTATTTTGATTGAAAACAAATTGTTAACAAAGTAATACACATAGAAGATATCCTTTCGAAAAACCAAAAACAAAAAAGAAAAGCACATAGAAGATGTTCAAACGTTAATCCTATGTCCAAATGTAGACAATTTTATTTGTCCAAGACCGTCTCTATACGAAACACCTTTTTGGAGGCATTTAGGATTAAAAGTTAGATTTGTACACTCCTATCTTTATATATATATGAGCCAAATTTAAATGATAAATACATCCATTATTATCAAAAAAAAAATTAATGGTTTGACTCTCTCTTTTAAACTAAAAAAATAAAAGGAAAAATTGCAAATATCGATATTAGACCTAAAATATAGCATATATAACATAATGTAAAAAGTATTACAAATATAACTAAATTTAGATAGTCTATCAGTGATAGACCATATTATTGGTAGGAGTCTATCAGTGAGAGACCATATTACTGGTAAGAAGAGTCTATCGCTGATCGACTTGGCTACATTTGCATTTTTTAAAATGATATTATACACTTGGTTATTATTTCTAAAAACACTATCAATTGTAATTACTTAAAATAAAATAAACTAAATAGAAAAATTTTGGTTCATTTTTCTATATATGAAAACAACCCAATATTAAATCTCATTAATACAAAACCTCAAAACTTCTAAAATCCACATTTTGGGTAATGTATTTACTTCAATAAATCACAAAATTACAAATAACAATCTAAGAAACTTTTGAGATAATAATTGATGTATAACAACACAATTAAATCAAGTAGAATAATTAAAAATAAACATATGAGAAAGATTAGGGGTTAGTTTCATCAATTAGACTAATAACTAACTGACTAATTAAACAACCTAAGACTAACGTGCAAATATTCCACTAGTTAAAATGGTAAAATTTAAAAATGAATTATTTAGAGACTAACATGCAAATATTCCACTAGTTAACATGCAAATCATGTCATGTGAATGATAGGTTTTTAGATAACAAGATACTTTTAATCTTTTTCTTTCTAACGTGAATTAGAGATTTTTTATTTTTGGTTTTTATTTATTTTTATTTTTTATTTTTGGAAAAATCTAAATGATGTGAATGGTAGGTATTTCAAGATAACATGTTATTTTTTAATCTTCTTTCCTTTTTTTAGAAAAATTCTTCTTTTAAAGTGAATTAGATATAAAAATATACTTTATTTTTTCTTAAAATCTACCTTCATTTAATATGATGGTATATTTTTTTATAACATAAATTTCTTATTATTTTTTAAGGTAAATTTTGAGATAAAATGTGATTTTTTAATTTTTTTTATTGAATTAGAGATAAAATATGATTTTAGTTTTGAAATCTACTATTGAATGATAAGTTTTTAGATATCATGAGATTTTTTAATTTTTTATCTTTTAATTTAAATTAGAGATAAAATATAATTTTTAAAACATTTTAAAATGTGAGTTACGGATAAAATCTTTTTTTTTTTTTTTGGAAAATTTACTATCATGTCACTGATAGATTTTTAGATAACATCATTTTCTTAAATGTGAATTAGAGGTAGAATGTGATTTACTTAAAATCTTTTTTCTTTCAACACGAATTATAAGTTGTGATTTTTATTATTAACTTTCTATTTTTCTTTAAAAATCTACTATCATTTAATGTGAATGGTAAATTTATAGATAACATGACCTTTTTTGTCTTTTTTTTTTTTTTTTTTTTTTTTTTTTTTTTTTTTTTTTTTTTTGTGAACGTGGAATAGAGATAAAGTTTGATTTCTTTAGAAAGCTATTACACCATTTAATGTAAATGGTAGGTTTTTAGATAATATGATATTTTTATTTTTATTTTTTTAACGAGAATTAAAGATAAAATGTAATTTTTCTGTTTGAAAATATACTATCGTTTAACGTGAATGGTAGGTTAATAGACAAAGTGAGAGTTTTTTTTTTTTTTTTTTTTTCTTTTTCTTTTAATGTTAATTAGTGATAAAGTGTGATTTTGTTTTTTATTTTTATTATTTTTTTAAAAAATCTACTATCATTTAATCTGAACAATAGATTTTTAGATAATTTGAGATTTGTTTTTAATGTTAACATGAATTGGAGATAAAATATGATTTTTTTTTTTAAAAATATATAAATCATTTAACGTAAATGGTTGGGTTTAGATAAGATTATATTTTTTTTCTTTTAGTTTTTTCTTCTTCTTTTAACATGAATTGGAGAAAAAAGTATAATTTGTTGTTCTCAAAATCTACTATAACTTCATGTGAATGGTTGATAGCTTTTAGATAACATTAATTATTTATTATTATTATTTTTTTTATGTGAATTAAAGAAAAAATGTGATTTTTTTCTTTAATGTGAATTAGAGATAAGATGTAATTATATTTTTTTTTTGAAAATCTACTATAACTTAATGTGAATGATAGTTTTTTAAATAACATGAGATTTTTTTTTTCTAATTTTTTCTTTTAATGTGAATTGGAGATCAAATGTGATGTTTTTAAATTAGGTTTTCTTTTAATGTGAATTAGAGATAAATGTGATTTTTTTTAAAAAAAATTTGTCTTGTTTTAATGTGAGTTAAGAGATAAATGGTAGGTTTAGATAACATGAGATTTACTTTTTTTTTTTTTTGCCCTCTTAATCTAGATTAGAGAGAAAACGTGTTTTTTTTTTTTTTTTTTTTAATAGAAATCTACTATCATTTAGTTTGAATGGTAGCCTTTTCGATAACATGAGAATTTTTTAATTGTTTATCTTTTAAGATGAATTAGAGATAAATGTGATTTTTTTAATTTTTCTTTCATGGAATATAGATAAATTGTGGTTTTATAATTTTTTTCTATTAACGTGAATTAGAGATAAAATATAATATATATAATTTTAAAAAAATTCCTTTGAAGTGGATGCCAAAAAAATAGGTGTGTTTATTGATTTAACATGTTCTAGATTGTGGCTACGACTTTCTCCTTGGGACCTCGACGGCTAATGCAAGCATCGATCTAGTTTCATTTCATACACTGCCCTCCCCTTCATATCTATTGATCGTTATCCATTTTTCACGGTGAGACCTGGGAAGGTAACCCAATTGAGACTCAGAGGATCCATGCCGGTTGTTGAAACGACGTGAGCTGGACCTCGATTTAGAAAGATGAAGGGCCAAAAGTTATATACAAAGTGCTCCCACCATGGACTAATAGTTTCGAAAGTTGACGGCTCATCTACCTATCAGATATGAAATTACCTAAAATATCCCTTTGACCATCAACTAAAAAGGGCAAAAGGGAAAATCAAAAGTTTATCACCCATCCACCCTTTTAGATGTTAAAGATGTACACGGATATAAGAATATTTAAAGGAAAAATAGCAAAGCAATAAATATCTTTTTAAAAAATTTGAAAAAAAATAAGAATGGTTTCATATTTAGCATATATAATTATTTATGGTTAGTTATAATTTTGACTCAATATACTATATAAATATCGTTATTATTACCCTATTTAGTCTTGGTATTTCGATATAATTCATTCTGAACCTTTCAGGATATGTTGTAGTATGTTTGATTTTAATTTTATTTGCATTTAACTTTATTCTAATCTAACTATAGTTTGTTATCTTACTTGTACGACCGAAATTGATTGCACAATTCCTCCAATAATTAGCTTCATGTTCATTAGTTTTAAGTTCAAAGTCTACTTTCATCCAAATTTTATATAATTGTTGGGAACAATTTGCGATTTATCGAGTGCTATTTATTGTTATGTATTTTTTTTTACATGTGCATAGACATTTTTGTAGATATTATTATTTCATTTTTAAGTAGCAAATTAGACTTAGCCATAAAAATCAACCATAAAAAATGTGCACAAAAAAAAGCATCATTCGTTGTATTCGTGTAAAATGTAAAAAATCAAACGTTTGCATAAAAATAGAAAAAACATAAAAATTGGATTTTATATTTCACAAATGGAAAAAAAAAAAGAAAAGAAAAAGAATTTTTTTAGTTAATATTTGTGGTTGAGTGAAAATTTATTGAGGGTTAAAAATTGAGGATTAGGGGTTAGAGAAAATGTTCATTTATTGGAATATGACATGTCTTTGGGATAGATAAAATTATTATGCAACAGAGTGTTCAAGTTATGTGGTAAAAATATGTCACATTTTCCAAGAAGAAAAAAACAAAAAGTTGTTCAATTTTTAAACTTCTTCAGTATTCATGATTGAGAGTTAAGTAGTTTAGAAAAGTTTTCATTTGTTTGGTGTTTGGGAATGAGAAAAAATATATGTTATGAAACTGAGTGTTCAAAAAATGAATTCAAATTTTGCATTTAGTATATGTCTACTTTGTAAGAATTTACTATGTTTTAAAAATGAAAAAAAATAATAAATCACTTTTTAGTGTTAAAAATTTTAGAAAATATGTGTAGTTGGAAATTTAAAAGAGCAGTAAAAAATTCAAAACAAAATTAATTTTATTTAGAAACACTTTACCAGATACCCAAATTCAATCCAACTCAATTCTGCACCAAAATACAGACTTTCTGACTTAACTCAGTTCAATTCAGTACCTAAACACAGACAATCTAAGTTCACAAATAATCTAATTTTCTAGATAATTATTATCAATTCAACTCAACCGTATATGTCAAATGTCTCTTTCAAATTAAAAAAATAGAAATAATAATTTTTCGTTTAGAAATTACTCATTGTAAAGGGTAATTATAAATTATATATACCATTTGTGGGAAGGAATTTGGCATTGGAGTTGTTAATGTGTCATATCATCATCTTGCTGTTTTTTATTTCCATTAGATTTGTCTAATGCGTTTTTGCTTTGATGCCTTTGGTTTCCCCACCATATTTTTCGATACCAACAAAGCTTCGTTTTTAGGCCAATAATAAACATTTCCATTTGCTATCTTTGGCCAGACTAATCAATTATACGATCCCAATAACTTTATTGTAGTCTATTTTAAATGTGTATTAACATTTTTTTTTCAAGAAATAGTGTGATAGAAATCTTATAGAAGCTCATTGATTTGGAAGGGATGAAGAAAAGAACAAGTTTGAACGAAACAATATACAACATGATTAAATCACCATCACAAACCTCAACAAATTTACCTTTAAGAAATGTACATAATTAGAATCTTTAGATATCGTAAATTATAGATGTACGAAATAACATAGGTTTGTTATCTTTAGATAACTATGTTTGTTTTGTAGAAATATTTTTGCAAATATCCTGGAATACTCTGATAGTTGTGTTTGTTTCACAGGATATATATGGAGATGTCTTATTTTAAGAATGTTTTATTTTATTTCTTTGTAATATATTCAAATTTCTTGCCATAATCTTTTTTATTTTTTATTTTTTATTTTTAATTTTAGTTTCTAACTTTTATTATTATTTTCTTTTTCCCAAAGGTCAAACCAAATTTATAATTTTCTTGTAATATATTCCAATTTTAGTTTCTTATATAAAGTTATTTTTATATGTTAGATGATATATAATTAAAATTATCTTTACTCACGAGTTTAAGTTTTTTGGTCAAACAGTAATTTAAGATAGTATCCGAGCATGTTGGTTTAGTGTTATTTCCTCAATTAATGTTGATCTCCACTTGTTGGGTCTTATATATTTCAAGTCCACAAGTGAGAGGAGCGTTAGATGATATAATTAAATTTACCTAAATTTATATGTTCACACATTCGCTTAAACTGTTAGGTCTTTTAGTGTTGAATGACATAATTAAATTTATCTAAATTTATCTTCATCCATTAACTTAAGTTTTTGGGTTAATTAATGATTTAAAATGTGATAAGAGCAGATGGTCCAGGGAGGTCCTCTATTCAAGCCTTACAATCTCGTTTTCTACTCAATTAATATTTATTTCCACTTGTTTGGCTCTTCTACATATTTCAACATCCACAAGTGAAATTTATCCTCACTTATGAGTGTAAGCTTTTGGATCAATTGACGATTTTAGATTATATAAATAACATTTAAAAAGAAACAAAAATTTATATATATTAGTGAAATAGCCAAACCCTAATTCTCTAAAAATACATTGTTCTTTACTATTGATATAGTCACCGCTATATATTTTGAACTTAAAGAGAAACTCCTTTTTAACTTATATACATACATTTTGTTAGGATATTATTTTTATAAAGTTACATTTAGTTTAAGAATATACTCTCGACTAAAAGATCAAAAGTTTAATTCTATCACACCAATCCATGTTTTTAAACTAAAAACAAGAAGACAATAAGAGAAAAAAAATGATGATGAAAGAGAGAAAGTTTCTAGGTAGTAGAGGGACAAACTTGGAGATTCCGACAACAACCAAGAGACCGTTTCCTTATCTCATCAATAAAGTATTTGATATTTCTGTTGGAGGACCCACCCTCAGCCACCGCCTTCTCCGCCGCTATTTTCCGCTCCAAGGCTTTCTTTCTTATCTCCACCGCCTTGGGTCCTTCCATGGCTTCTTTAAGGCAATTCTTGATCTCATCTCTTTTGATTAGCCTGTCTTCTCCAGCACCACGAGAAAGGCGGAGACCAACGCCGAAGACATCAACAAGAAACTTGGCGTTGGTGAGCTGATCTCCCCACTGAGGAAATGCCACCACTGGCACGCCGGAGCTGATCGACTCCACCGACGAGTTCCAACCGCAGTGTGTCATGAAACATGCGACTGATGGGTGTGAGAGTACTTGTTCTTGTGGACTCCATTGAACCACCTTCCCTCTCTCGCCGGCCTTTTCCTTAACCTATAAGAGAAGAAAGAATCTGAGTTAAGAAAAAAAAGTTGAATTTATGATAATCTATTGGTCTAATTTTTGTTGGTTTTCCTTTTTGTTATTAGGGTGATCTAAGATTTTAATTTCTGTTAGGTCACATTTTTAATAATTATTTATTTTGTGTAACAAATTAGTATTATTGTTATGAATAATTGAAAAAAAAAACATTTTAACATTTTTTATTGTAAATTTAATACAAAAATTAGAGTTATTATATTTTGAAATTAAATTTAATATAAAATAAAATGAATAACACTATATATATATATATATATATATATATATATATATATATATATATATATATATATATACACTAAAAAACAAATTAAATATCTGGTTTTGCCCCCGTACCTAGTTAAATCAGAGATTTTCCACCCAGTAGACTAGGTCGAGAACCTGTACGTATAAATTTTTTTGCCATTCCTAAACATGTATTATCAAACTCAAGACCTAAACTGTAATCCTCTTAGCTCACAATGTTGTCAAGAAAGAAATTATATCTCGAGGAATATCACTACATTTTATGCATCCAACTCTAAATTCACAAAATAATATATATATATATATATATATATATATATATATATATATTTTAAGACAAAAATAAGGAGAATTTAGAACTAGGACAACTAGATAAAATCCACAAAGAGATGTAAGAAAATTTCTAGTACAATAAGAGTATATACTTTATTTGTTCATATTAGAAATTTCAGTATTTTTCTTATTATAGTAAAAGCTATACTATTTTTAAAAGTACGTTGAAGTGGCAATCAATAAGTGAAGGGTAGAATGAAAAGTTTTCTATGCTCACATGAAAAATGTTTCAAGAGATGAGTATAGCCTAAGATGCATGTAACTATTTTTTTTCTTTTGCTAATTCTTATAAATAGAAAAATCTAAAAATATTTACATTTTATAGTAAAAAGTTAAAAAATGTTTTGTTGTGTTGGAATTTTTTGCTATAGAGTGTAAATATTTTAAATATTTTTTATATTTAAAAAGGCCCATTTTTTTAAAAAGAAAAAAGGCGAAATTATAACAAATATTGTTGAGCTTTGTCATTTGTTTAAAAAATATCCCTATATTTTTAAAAGTTGGCATATTACTTGAACTTCCATACACATTTCAAAATTAACAGAAAATACAAATCCTTTAGATATTTGAACAAAAATCGAGATTTAGATTTGTCTGACAACGACCTAAAAACAATGTAATAATCTAAATTTTCAGGTTATAGGTCAAAGACAAAGTTGAAGGACGGCTTTTATGATTTATCAAAAAAAAGAAAAAAGAAGAAAAAAGGAAAATTACAAACCTCATTAGGAAGGACATGGCGCTTGCCCCCAAGACTTGAAACAGGCGGTTTCAAGACCCACAAGAAGGAAAACCCAGAATTTACAAGTCCATAAGCAATCTCATCTACCTGTTCTTGTTTCAGATAAACAACACTCCCAAACGACACATAAACCACTGACCCTTTTGGCTTTGAGTCTAACCACTCCATACATTCATCAGTTCTCAAACAATCCCCCGAGATCCTCGTTTTAATTTCACTACAATGTTTGAACAATGGCCCCACCGCCTTAATCGGAAAATTTTTCGACATAAAGTCCACCACCTCGCTCTCGAGCTCCTCAAATGTATCGATTAATATACAAAAGGGCTTCGAGAGGCTCAAAAACTGCCCCAAAATGGCTTTCCCAATGGCATGAAGAGAGTTGTTTGGAAGCAAGAAGCTTGGAATTTCGTCGTGCTTTAGAAGAGGCAAAGAAGGAATTTGAACGTCGAGATTTGGTTGGGTTTCAGAAGGGAAAGGGATTGAGCCATTAAAATGGTGGTAATAAATGGAAAAAACGGCGCATGATTGGACCCAAAAGACAGCGGAGGCGATTCCGAGTTGGTCGGCCACGTCACACACCCAAGGCACAAAAGGGTTTCCAATAACACAGGAGACGGCTGGTCGGTTTTCTTTGGTTTGGTTTTTCAAGATGTGGAGTAGAGAAATCGAACCTAGACTCTGGAGCTGCGGCATGTATTGGTCGAAGGAGAGGGAGGTAGAAGGGGCGGACTCGTTGGTGCGGCCATCGTCGAAGAATTCGAAGCGGAGAAAGCCGTGACCGAGAGGGGTCGGTGTGTCGGAGATGCTGCCAGCCTTCTTCATGTCGCGGCCGAGGTAGGCTGTGGTGGAAAACGTGACAAGGAGGCCGGAGGCGGCGAGTTTTTTGCCAAAGCGAAGCATGGGGTTTATGTGGCCTTGGCCAGGGAAGCTGACGAGGAAGACATGGGGGAGGGAATCCATGGTGGAAGTCATTGGTTGTGTCTGTTTTAGGATTTTTGGTTTGCTGAGGTTTGAGGAAGATGGGATAGAGTTTTGTATGCTGGATGGGTTGGATTGAAAATTGTTTGCATTTTCATATTTTGAATAAGACAATTTTTTTAAAAAAATAATATTTGAATGTATTTTAAGATGTACACATTTCTATGTTTTTCCCTCCAATCACTCATACTAAAAAATAATTATTTTTTTAAATAAATAAGAATAATTTGTCATTTGTCACATTATTGATAGGATAATTTAATAAGATATTTCCGGACCTAAGTATTTTTCTTTGAAGTAGACAAACTCAATTTCTTTTAATAGATTATTATGTGATCCAACGTTTAAAACGTTGGCATGAGTGAAATGTGAGAGACAGAATTTATGGAAAGTTGATAAAAATAATCTCTATCATCCAGGGTTTAAAGGCGTTGATATCAATGAAACGTGAGAGATAGAATTTATGGAAAGTTGGTAAAAATAATTTATAAAATGTGGATGTCAATTATTTTTAATTTTATAAAATATCAATGTGTGTCGATGAATATTTTTCAAAAGATTGGACATATTTCTTTAGGATTACCATCGATCGGAATTGTGGAAGTCTCACATTTTTAGAACATCAAATTTCAATGATGATATGTATTTTTTGAAAAAAATTTCAAGTATTATAAAAAAAATTCAGGGCTCCTTATGTATTTAAGCAAAAACAACCAAACTTAAAATTAATTACAAATATAGCAAAATTTACCTCCAATCTATTGAAAATATCACTATCTAAACCCTAAGCTTAAAACTCATTTCTAGGCTTTTATCATATCTATTAGATTAGTGATGTATAATGATAGAAGTCTATCAGTGATTCTATTACTATCATTAATGGATAGTGATAGAAGTCTATTACTGATATAATTATTTTATTTATTTTTTTATTTGTATGAGGTTTTTGTTTAGTAATAAATTGATTGCTTTGTCTTTATATGTAACCACCTTGATATTTGTTTTCAACAGAGTCTACCAATAATAATAAGCATACTGCACATATAATTTGATCAGAGTCTATCAGTTACATACTATTATAAAAAATCAATCATTAACTTATAATTCTAACAATTGTACTTCTACATACTTCTATCATGGTCTACTAACATACTGTTAGATATCTATATATACTTCTATCAGAATCTATCATTAATAATTCTATCTGTCATATTTCCTTTTTTAAAAATATTTACTTATGATTCTATTATTGATACTTCTATATATATATATATATATATATATATACTTCTATCATGGTCTATTAACATATTAATTGTAGAAATTTAAATCCACCGGTAATGTCCATTTGAATTATACACTTACATAAAGAAGATAAATAAAAACTAAATTAAAGAAGTTAAAAAGGGAAGTAGGAATTGAAGAAGAATAGTAAGCTAAGGGTTAAAAGGGGAAAATATTAAAATGCAAGGGTGTGTCTTTCTATTAAAAAAAATTGAACTTGAAGTAAAAATAAATACATATGGCTCCATTTAGTAACAATTTTGTTTTTTATTTTTGTTTTTGAAAATTAAGTTTATGGACACTACTTCCATCTCTAAACTTCTTCCTTTGTTATCCACTTTTCACCAATGATTTAAAAAACCAAACCAAAATTTGAGAACAAAAAAAAGTTTTTTTTAGAATTTGGAATTTGGCTAAGAATTCAACTATTGTACATGCAAATCATAGTAAGAAATGTGAATGGAATATGCGTAATTTTCAAAAATAAAAATAAAAAATCAAATGATTATCAAACGAGACTTAAACAAATGAGAGTGTTGATAATTCAGTCGAAATATATTTTGAGAAGCGTGCTATAGTGGCATGTGTTTGGGTTTATTGGTGGGGTATTTTATGACCTAGCACGTGGCAAAGAAAAAAAAAATATAAAGAAAAATTAAACTAAGTACATATTTTCGTCCGATGAAGCCAAGAAAAAGGACCGAGGAGGAGTTATTGGTTTAAAAAAGGGGAATGAGTGGAAATGATGTTGGAAGAACATGGGTGAGAATTGGGCGGCGATTGGAAACAAATTGATGTGAGCCTTTCAAGGTGATTTGAGAGTTTTGGTGAGGGAGTGCATAGCAAGCTGGAGGTTATGGTTATTGGAGCCATGAAGAAGATGAGTAAAAAAACAATGGAGGAGTTATGGGAGTTTTGTCAGCTGGGTTTGAAGGAGAATGAAGGTTTAGATGGAGAGAGCAAATGTTATTAGTTAAATATTATGACATTTTATGAAAATTATGATGATGTATAGTTTTAAAAGAATTGAAATATTTCCAAAATAGGTTTACGAAATTTTCAAGTAAATTCACATTTTAATATGATTTGATGTTTTAAAAGTATTTTAGAAAAAATGCGTTTTCATATGAAATTCTAGATTTATAAAATATTCATCAAGAATAATCATGATTTTAGAATGATTTATGAATTATGTGAACATAGGATTTTCAAAAGTGACAAATTTTATGTATTAAGTTTGAAGTGCTTTTCAAACCACTAAATCATTGTACCCATGATGATTTTTCATTACACTATCTCAATTCGTTTTCATTGTGGACCCACTTTGACACACACATAGGCTTTGGACCGTGTATCAGTATGTTTTGTCTTGTGGGGCTGCTCTGTGTGCACGTATGACCACGTTTGCTCTACTATTTACTTGAGATTACTCCATGGATAGTATGACCACATTTGCTCTACTATGAATCTGGAGCTTACTCGATGTATAATATGACCATGTTTCTCTACTATATACATTGAGTTCCTCCGTATATAGTATGACTACGTTTGAGTACAAGTTTGGTGATGTATTTTTTTTTCAAGTTCGTGTTTATGATGCAATATAATTCTCATATTTTATTTGTACGACACTTCTCAAGTTTTTCATATGCTCAAGATTAATATATGTTTTCAAGACCTCAAATTTATATTTAGTATGATTATAGTTTTCTCAAGTTATTTTCCTAGAAAATTTCACCATTCACTGGGCATTTTTAGCTCAATCTTTCCAAAATGTTTGTTCACCAAGTTGCTCTTGAGTTTCATTAGGAATTAATGCATCAGAAGCTACCACCTGACTCACCAATTTGTTGCTACATGTAGGTAAACAAGGTATTTAGTTCAAGTTAAGTTTCAAGTTCAAGGCAAGTTTGACAATAGACTCCACTCTACACTCGGGGTTTTTTGTCATCGTAGTCCGTCCTAGGGTAATCTGAGGTGGGGTTTGACACAACATATGAAACACTAATTTTGAATCTTAGTGATAGTGTTCTAAGGCAGATAACCGAAGAAGAAACAACATGCAAGATTTAGATCAAGTTAAAAGAGTTGCACGCAACAAGAGATCTCCCAAACAAAATGTACTTAAAGGAAAAATTCTTCACCTATAAGATGGATCCTTCTAAATCTTTATCAGACAACCTAGATGAGTTCCAGAAGATTGCATCTAAATTCAAAAGTCTAGGTGCAAAACTAGGGGATGAAAATAAGGCTTATGTATTTCTAAATTCCTTACCTGAATCCTAAAGAGAGGTGAAGAGTACATTGAAGTATGACAGAGAATCAATAACTGAAAATTCATTAATATCAAACCTTAAAATAAGAGAAATTGAGCTGCAAGCTATAAAGAGGGATCAACCCAATGGAAATGGCCCTTTTGTGAAGGCCACACCTACTTCTAATTAAAACAAAAATGGAAAAACAACAGTCAAATGAAGAAGCAAGTCAAAACAAAAACTGGGGTGTAAGTATTGTAAAAAGAAGGGTCATTTGATCAAAGATTGCTTTATTTTAAAAAGAAAAAACTAAGAAAAAGAAAAAGATGCCAAGGGCAAACAATCTAAGGATCCCTTGTTGAAAGCTCCTAATCTACACTGATGCTCTAGTAAAACATGATTGGGTGCTTGATCCCGAATGCATCTACCATATGACACCCTTCAAATCTCGTTTCAACACTTACATAGAAATTAGTGGTGAGTCTACTTGGGGAATAATAAAGCATGTCAAATTGCTGGTATTGATCAGTTACATTGAAACTAAAAGATGGGATAATAAAGCTACTAAGGAATGTAAGGCATGTTCCTCTTTTAAAAGGAACCTAATTTCCCTAGGAATGCTTGACTCTATAGAATATGAATATAGGGGAAAAGGTGGAAGTTTAGCGGTCCTAAAGGACTCTAAGGTAGTCTTGGTTGGAGAAAAGGTAAATGATCTGTTCATTGTAAGAGGAGTTCAAATGCTAAATGAAGCTAATATAGTAACTTCATCAGATTTGACTGAGGCTAACCTATGGCATAAGATGCTGTCACATATTGGTTCTAAAGGACTTGAAGCCTTATCAAAATAGGGCATTCTACCTAAAAAAAATAAGCAAGGAACAGACTTTTTGTGAGCAATGTGTGTTGAGGAAAGCCAAAAGATATAGTTTCACAAAGGCACAACATTCTACTAAATGGCTCCAGGTATATCTTATCCTTAACTGATGATTTTTAAAGATAAATTTGGATTTACTTTCTAAAGAGAAAAATTTGGTTTTTTGAAAAGTAAGGAATGAAAACTAATGATAGAAAATCAGACAACTAAGGAAATTAAATATCTTAGGGCTGATAATTGTTTGGAGTTTTGCGGTGCCAAATCATTTGAGAAGACCATCAGAGTACTCTTCGATGACCCTTTTAAAATGCCCTAACTACTTTCACTTGTGCATTGACAAGTCAAATCTCTAATCCTTGCTCCATATCTACCCACACATTTTGCCTTATGTTGCAATTTTTCTCCATCGGTATTTTTTTTTTCCAAATCTGTTTTGATTTCATATTGTGCATGGGAGTCTATTTAATGTTTTATAAAATCTTCTGGAATTGTTTTCAAAAGTTGAATGTGGTTTTTGTTTCTATATTTTAATATTTTTTGGAATATGTTATGTAACTTGTTAATTTATACTTATGTGGAAGATATGAGAATGGATCCATAGTTTGCATTGGATATGATTTTCAATTGCTTGACTTATAGGATACATTAATGAGAATCAAATTTCAGTTTGTTAGAGAAGTTTAAAAAACTTCTTGTCCCTTCCTCTTCAAAAGAATATGACTAGAAAGATTGTTGGATCCTTTTCCAATTTTGAGAGTGCTTTTTTTTTTCCTTCCATATTCTCTCTTTGATATTACCTATAAACCTTAACATACAAAGAGTTCAAATTAAATAATAACAATAAATAAGAATTTAGGGTTTTTTACAGGATGAAATGTGTTGGGTTATTCAATATTCTCTAGGCCAGTTACTCAAGATCAATATTGAGATGATGAAGAAATGGCTGAGAAAGACTCTGTCAAATCCTCAATGCTAGATACTCGATGCTTGATGCGAATTTCCTCTATTCTTGACGAGTTTCTGTTCAATCCTCGATGGAACTCGATTAATGTTGAACGATACTCGATCTTACTCGATGAATCTTGATATTTACTCTGTATGACTCAAAGGTAGAAATGACTGATTCGAAGCTACTTGATAGACGAAATCGATGCACGATTCAATTCAATACTCTGGAATTTGATACGATTTGAAGGCAAGATTGTTTTGCACGATTTACAGAAAGATTACAGTCGATCGAACAAAGAAGATAAATACAAGAAGAAGAAACACACAGGTTTACGTGGTTCGGCCCAGATGCCTACGTCCACAGGAAGATTTAAGTTGTTTTTGACTTAGAAGATTGCGTACAACTTGTTTGTTTACAAAAAAATAGAAAATGATGAACTTGCTCTATTTTGTTTTCTGATTAGTGGTATTTATAACATATACCAATAGACCGTTACAAAATAAAGTTATGAAAAAAAAAACTAGCTGAGGTATTTGAGTCACGACTTCTTCAAATTCTCCACCTTGACTTTAATGCCTTGCAATCTTCTGATCTTCCTAATTCTAACCATTCTGTTTACCCTGTGTCTGGAAGATCGAAACCAACATGTTCTAGACATTTAACCATTTTAAGCTTTGAAACAAGCTTTGTCAACATGTCAATTGCATTGTCTGATGTGTGAACCTTTAGGATTTCTATTTCCTCAATCTCTACTTTATCTCTGATGAAATGATACTTTATATCAATGTGTTTAGTTCTAGTATGGTATTGTGGATTTCGAGATAAATGGATAGCACTTTGGTTGTCACATTAGAGTTTTACCACTCTTTGATCTATTCTAAAGTCTTTCAGTAATCCCTAAAGCCACAATGCCTCTTTAATTGCTTCTATCAAAGCCATATATTCAGCTTCTGTTGTAGATAAGGCTACTATAGGTTGTAATGTTACTTTTCAACTGATTAGATTAGGACCATAAAGGAATATGTAACCTGTTAGGGACCTTCTTTTGTCCAAATCACCAGCATAGTCAGCATCCACATATCCACATAGTTCTAAGTTTGGTTCAGCTAATTTTTGGTAGACTAGTCTTGAGTTTTTAGACCAAACTAAGTATCTTAGGATTCATTTAGTAGCCTTCCAGTGTCTCTTACTAGGGTTAGACATATATCTACTAACAAGGCAAGTTGAATATTAGAGATCAGGTCTAGTAGAAATCCCTAAATACATTAGGCTTCCGACTTCTTGACTATAGGGTATGACAGACATTTGTTTTTTATGTTCCTTGTCAGAATCTTTAGGAGAGTTAGCTAAGGATAGCTTAAAGTGCTGAGCAATAGATAAGCTTAGAGGTTTAGCATCACTCATATTGAACCTTTTTAGGTTTTTCTCACAATAGTTAGATTGATCGATGCTTAGAACAGACTCCTCTTTGTTCTTTAGGATTTCAATTCCTAGGACCTTGTTTGCTTCTCTTAAGTCCTTCATATCAAACTCCCTTTTTAAGAGGTTTTTAACACGGGTTAGATTTTCCTTCGACCTACCTGCCAGTAACATATCATCCACATATATGAGTAGGTAAACCGTATTCTTATACCTGTACTTACATAAACACATATGTCAAATGAACTTCTTTTCAATCTAATGCTAGAAATATAGTCATTGAACCTTCTATACAAGCACCTAGTGATTGTTTTAACCTATAGATTGACTTGTTGAGTAAGTAATAGAGATTTTTTTCCCTTTAACTTTAAATCCTTTAGGTTGCGTCATATAGATAGTATCTTCTAGATGTCCACGGAGGAAGGCTTTTTTCACATCTGGTTGATACAATTCTAAGTTATTTTGAGCAACTAAGGATAAAAGAAGTCTTATGGAGGTTTGTTTGACAATTGAAAAGAAAATCTATGAGTAGTCTATTCCTTTTCTTTGAGTAAACCCTTTTACAACCAACCTTGCTTTATACCTTGGTTTTTTTTTTTTTTTTTTTTTTTTTTTTTTTTTTTTTTTTTCTTTCACAGGATGCACCTTCCTTAAGTTTGAAAACCCATTTAGAGGTAGCTGGTTCATAACCCTTAAGCAGAGGAATTAAAGACCAAGTGTCATTCACTTTTAGTGAATGCATTTCCTCATTCATAGCTTCTATCCAATCCCTTGCAACAACACAACTTATAGCTTCCTCAAAGGTTGTTGGTTCTTGATTAGTAGGAGCCACAGCAGCATTTAAAACCAAATTCATATAGTTCATTTCAGTATATCTAGCTGGAGGGGTAATGGTTCTCCTTTGTCTATCCCTAGCTAAGACATATTGACTCAAATCAGGCTGCTCATTTACAGTCTCCTCTTGTTCCCCTGCATCTTCCTTAACTTCTTCTGTGTCACTAGGTAGGTTAGATTCTATTGATTGCTCAGTAGGTAACTTCACCTCAATTCCTGTGGTGGATGACTCGCCTTCATCTTCAAGCCTTTTCTCCTTTTGCATAAATATCTTCTCTTCTCTAAAAGTGGTGTCTCTACTAATTACGAACTTCCTCTCTACTGGATGCCACATTTTATATCCTTTGACACCCTCTGTGAAGCTTACAAACATGCACTTAACTGCTTTGGCTTTCAACTTTCCCTTATTTTGGTGAGTAAACCCTACACATCTAAGGAACTTGAGGTTCTCTAGATTAGGAGGATGATTAGTCCATTTCTCCTCAGGGGTAAGTGACTCTAGAGATGTGTGAGGGCACCTATTCAAGGTATACACTGTGTGGGCTGCAGCTTTTGCCCAATAGATTTCACTTAGGATAGCATCAGAAAGCAAACATCTAACCCTTTCTATTATTGTTCTATTTAACCTCTCAGCAACCCCATTCTGTTGAGGTGTATACCTCATAGTTCTATGCCTAGTTATACCATTCTCACTACAATATTTGTCAAAGTATTCATAGCAAAACTCAAACCCATTGTCGGTTCTAAAGTATTTTAACCTTTTAGATGTTTGGGATTCTATCATAGGTTTCCACTATTTAAACTTCCCAAAAATTTGGTCCTTAGTTTTAAGAAAGTATATCCAACTCTTCCTAGAAAAGTCATCTATAAAGTTTAGAAAATACCTCGAGCCATTAAGGCTTTGTGTGGGAGATGGTCCCCATAAAAGAACTCTTAACAAAGAGAACCAATGTCACACCCCCTCCCAGTTTACCCTCTGAAATCGGAAGAGGACATGACGACAGTAGTTACCGACCTAGGTGCCGGCACTTACTACCTAACTTAAGTGAACCTGCTTAAACCTGAATATGCAACGACTTAGTAATGACATGTCCATGCAATAGAACAGTGCAAGTCTTAATCATAATTCCAAAACAAATAAACAATTGTCCGACAAAATTAAGATGACCGAAATAACATGTGTCCCAAAAATTTAATAAGTCTCACAAGTCCCTAACTCCTTTCCAAGAGTGTGTACATCAAAACAAGTTTAACCTAAGCTCCTCTCTAAGGTCTCCAAACTTTGGGTGGTAAGTTGCAGAGGATTCAACCATGAGAGTACTTACCGCTACCTGGTAAATGGAAAAATATTTGAAAACTGTGAGCTGGTTGCCCATTGAGTGACGCATAGAAATACATTTCTTCTCGAACTTTTCATATGCTTAAATGTAAAATAAATAACATGTTGGAAATAACCTCAAGAAACTTGCACAATATCATACATTAATCATAGCATTATAATCAATCATGCTAGTAAACCTAAGTTGAGAATGAGAATTCATAGCTCAAGCTCCCAACGTCCATTCAAGGCCGTGAGACCCATACTTTGGTCCTTTAATGAAGACTGTGGCTAGGAGACCCATACTTCGATCTCGCGTAAAGAACTACCTACGTGCATGTGGAGTTTACTAAGTACCATCAACACCTTAGCACTTCCTCGGATACCTTCTACACTTGCGGTACCCGGTACATTGGACACATAACATTCATGGGAAATTCTAGCATCATTATCAGTCACATGCATGCTTCACAATTAATAACATGTAGTTGCATTTCTTTTCATGCATTCTTAACATATGCTAGGATTCACAAAATATTGGGGATGATGCCCTAAACTCTCGTTCGGTCCTGTAGTTTGTAAAACGTTTCGAACAAACGCTTGTGATGTAATAATATATGATATTTTTTTCACTTTTGTCTATGAACATTGGATATTTTATTTGCTTTACTACAAACCAATAAACTAAGATCCCTGGTTTTCGTTTGTAACTTAAGCAGGTATATGGAGACATACAGGCGGATCATGCCTTAAGTGATACCAAAATGGTATGTAATATATGGATAGATGAGGGAAACCTTATCCTGATAACGCTACGAATGTGGCCCGCTTTGTAGAATAGTTATAAGTGTTGTGACTTGCTACAGATGGTCTGATCCTGATCATTCATGTGGAGACATGCGAGCGGGGGATCCTATACAAAGGAGTTTGTATAAGACCAGACCACGAAATGTTATAGTCTCGTTATATAACGCCATTCATGACAGAGACTTCACTTCACTAGGATGACCATAGGTAACATGACCTTAATCCTGAGTGAGTTGAGAACTTCTGTCTTTGAGGGCGGTTCTTTAATTTACACGGGTGCGAGTGGCCAGATCGCCGACTCAAACCTACTACTTTGGGGATTCTTCTAATTTGGGAGCTGGGAACTAAGCTACATAAAATGGAATTCACTCTTTCCCCGAAGCAGGGGTGAGTAGATAGATTGCTCCCTTGAGGGCTGATTTCGGGGCTTGAACGATGTGGCGTCACACACTTTCTCATGGCCCGAGAGGTGTCCACACATAGTAGGACTATGTTGTATTGTTCATTAGAGGGATCGATGGTACTTAAGGAGTTAGATGTAACTACAGGGACAAAACGGTAAATTGGCCCAGCTGTACTTACGAGCATCTGTGAAGGGTTATCGTACTATTGATTGGTTATATCCAATGGACACAAAAATATATTTGTGGTGAGAAGAGTGCAGCTGTCGGTCTTTAGTGGAATGCCTGGTAGTTAACGGATGGTGGATCTCGTGGCTAAAGAGTTTAGTCAGCTATTCACGTATCGTTGGAGCTTCGAGCCATAGGTCCATAAGGTCAACTTGGTAGCTTAATGGATTCAAGTTGAGAATAAGTTTTTAGATCAGTTTGAAGTGTTCAAATTAACAAGAGGGAGTTCGATTATATATGATATGATTGAACTGGTCAATTATATATGATATAGTTGACATGATGTATAAGATACATTAATTGGAGGAAAATGATATAAATATGATTTATATCTAGTGGAGGAGAAAAGACTATAGTTCATATGTTGCATTTGATGTGATATTAAACTACAGGTCAATGAATATAATATGATTATATTTATTATTTAATTTTGACAATTATAGGATAATTGTGCCGATTTTTTCTCCGTAACCGAATGATAGTGGGAGGTTGAATTCAGTTTTCGTAACTGATGAAGAGGTGTATACTGCCAATCGCATAGCAAACCGAGAGCCTACATGATAGCTCAAAGTTTCTAAATGATCGTATACACACGCACAATTTATTAAATGATCGTATAGGTTTTACTAAACGATCGTCTAGCTTTTTCCTAAACGATCGAGTGCCCGAGTGTTTACTAAACGATCGCGACCCCTTTACTAAACGATCGTGTGCCTCTACCTAAATGATCAAGCATCGTCTATACGATAGACACCTACTTCTCCCACTTGCTTGGTCGTGGTATACGATTGCCTTTTTCGTCTTCCCTCTACCAAATCCAACAGAGCGCACACCTCCTAGATTCTCACAACGAGAATACCGAGGGTTCCAAGTGGTGGTGTCTTCCTTGCTGCCGAGTTCATGTGGAGTAAATTCATGGGTAGACGACTGTGATTTGGTGGACGATTGCTTGGACATTCTCAGCGAGAGCGAGAGGAGCAGTTCGTTGGACGAGAGCGAGATTTCAGTGAAGAAGAATTCTTCAACTAGTATGTATTTTGTTCTCTTGTTGTTTAAAGTTTCAAAGCATGCCTGTAATTAGTTGTTAATGCATATCTAGCCTGTTAGATTCTAAATGCTATAATTCTGTCACAATGAGTTTGGAACGATCTTTCTTCCATTCAGAGGTACTCTTTGATAAGAGTTTCTTCATAAACTCATTTAAAATAAAAGTATAACTTTAGTTGCTTGGAAACCATGAACATTAACATGAAATTCATTTGAACCGCATGTCCCTTTTGTGGACATATTCGAAAACATTTAGTCACTCGCAAATCCTTGGGCTTGGTTCTTTCTAAGCTTTGTGTGCCTCTCCAATGGACTTGGTTCCTGCACATAAAAGAATAAGAGTTTAGTTGTTACTTGGCCTCCCTTTTGAGACTACTCTTTAACTAAGCTCATACTTGGCAATGGATTGCCTAATCATCCACATTTTTCAGATTCAATTTCTAACGTAAATAACTTGAAAACTAGAACCCATTTCATGAAAGTTCCTTCTCCAAACATGTTTGTAATTTTTTTACCAATGTTGCCTCAAAGTTTCAACATGAAACTCCTTTTGGTTTAACCTAGGCCCTCGAATCCTTCCTGACGACCCTAACTCCAACTTCCTGCTTGAGTAAAGATTCCAGGGTTACTTCCCAAAATATATATAACTCGAAACATACTTTTTCTTGCCAAGGTTCCTTCTACAAACTTACTTGGAAGGATGTTCACAAGAATACCTTAAAGTTTTAGCTCGAAAATCCAAGTGGTTCGATCTAGATCTATGATTCTTCGTTGAGTGCCCGAAAAAGCTCAAAAAAGAACCTCCAACTCTTTCTTCCATCTTCAGACTTTTTATCAATGAGATCTCCCTTCCAAAGGCTCGATTTCAGCAACTAGACTCGAAGATCTTTCCAATGGTACCAAGTTTGCCTAGTTTGCTCGAGTAGAATGTCCAAAACGAACCCTTGAAGTCCTATTCTTTTTTATACTAATGTCCAACCCTTCACCTGAAATCTCCTTCGGGTACCTCAACCATTAATGGAGATCAAGTGTCGAGATTAAGCCATTTGTCTAGGTAACTAAAAGAGAGGTCTGAAACTGAGCGTTTAAATCTGAGTGTTTCGAGCAATTCATTACTCGTTGGGGAAACTCGATGGGAGGACTCTCTACTCGATGAGGATCTCGACATTGGGAGCTCGCTTGATACGTGCCCTTACACGATGCTCGAACTTGACACACTTGCCTTCCTCGCCCTCTCTCGACACTCGCCTCCTTCCTTGCTCACATATACTCAATGCTCGACAACATCTACTCAATGCTCGGTGGCATCTACTCGATGCTCACCTGGCGTTTACTCGATGTTCAAGCTGTTGGGATTAGTGTCCTAATTCTCCCGGAGTCTTGTTGTTTGTAATGATACACATTGTTGATGAATAAAATAACTGTTATTTCATTCTAGCATTTACTCATATCCAATAAACAAATCTTCATGGTTATCTTATGTAAACTTAAGCATGTATATGTGATATATAAGTGGATCATGCCTTAAGTGATAATCTTAATAGGTCTATAGTATAAGGATTAAGATGAGATACCTAATCCTGGTGACACTACGGATGTGGCCCGCTTTGTAGATGTTTGCAAGTATTGTAAACTACTACAGATGGTAGATCCTAACCATTCATGTGAAGACATACGAATGGGGGTGTCATATATAAAGAGTTTGTATAAGATTAGACCACGAGATGACTAGACTCTGTATATAACATCGTTGATACTAGAGACTTACATCTCACCTAAACGACCACATGTGAGACGATCTAAATCCTGAATGTTTTGGGAACTCCTGTCATTGAGGGCGGTTCTTTGATTAGTATGGGTGAGAGTGGTCAGATTGCCAACTCAACATGTCTACCTTTCTGAGGACTTGTCTGATTTGGGAACTGATAACTCAATCCATAAGATGGAATTTACTCCTTTCTCGAAGCAAGGATAAGTAGAGAGATTGCTCACTTAAGGGCTGATTCCGGGGCTTGAACATAGTGGCCACAACTTCTCTTTGGAAGAGAGAACTCACTCATGGTAGGACTATGACTTATGTTCATTAAAGGGACCAGTGGTACTTAAGGAGTTAGACGTAACTACAGGGGCATAACGGTTATTAGCCGAGCTGTACTTACGAGCGATCTGTGAAGGGTTGTCGTACTGCTAATTGGTTAAGATGAACACATAATATATCTGTGGTAAGGAGAGTTCAACTATCGGTCTTGAGTGGAGTGCCTGGCAGTTAATGGATGGTGTATCCCATGACTAAAGAGTTTAGTTAGTTATTCACGTACCGTTGGAGCTTTGAGTTACAGGTCCATAAGGTCCTCTTGGTAGCTCAATGGATTCGGTTGAGGATGAATCCTTGGTGTTGATTTGAAATTTTCAAATTGACAAGAGGTATTTCATTTATATATGATATGATCGGTATGGTGTATGAGATACATCAAGTGGAGGATTAATATAAATAAGATTTATATTAAGTGCCATGAAATAGAAAAAGAGCTATGGTTTGTATGTTTCATGAGATGAAATATTAAAACTATAGGTTATAAATATATTATGGTAAGTTAGTTATCATTTATATTTATAATAATATTAATTATTAGATAATTTTATCTTTTTCTCTAATAACCAATTGAGTGGGAGGTTATTGGTGGTTTCATGGTAATCGTGAGATAAAAGAAAAATTGGTTTTACTAATTTTAGTAATGTTGGTAAGCTTGCAAAATTATTTTTTGAGATTTTCTCTCTCGGAAAATAATCTCACGGAAGTTGTCAAGTAAATAGGATTTACTAAGCGACAATTTGGAGTGAGCTAAATAATCGTGTAGTGTTTGTGGGTGACAGACACGCAGCTAAGCGATGAGCTAAACGATCGTTTAGTTTTTGCTAAACGATTGAGCATTGACCTATACAATAGGTTCAGTTTTCTCCCACTTGCTCAATCATTTACACGATTGTTGTTTCCTCCTCCTTCTGCTTCAAACTAAGTCCACACAGAGCCCACCCTCTGGATTCTCACACTGAGAATACCAAGGTAGTCTTTTTGGTGGTGTCATACTCAACTCGATACTGTCGAGGTTCTGTGGAGGCTGTTCGTTCTATTGGGGTGTTCGTGACTGAGGCGTTCGTTGAGTTCGAGTGTACGATGTTCGTGTAGTGTAGCGGTCATGTTGGACGAGCGTTCGAGGTTGCTGTGTTCGAGCATTCGTGATTAAGGACCTTGGCGATGAGTCTACAAATGTGTGTAGCATTTCTCCTTAATTATTTGTAGTGTCATGCTGTAATTTCTATAATAAATGCATAACCATATGTTTTTGTTTATGACTGTAATTGTTAAGTTCATATATAATTGTAATTTGGAATGATCTTCTGCTGCTCATGGAAATCCTCGTGCACAATTTCCTTCACAAGCATCCTTCAGTATTATCAACACTTAGCCAAAATTTTCCTTGCCAAGCCAAGATGATGTGAACGAGAGCTAAGCTTCCTTACTTAACCATTTTCTCTAGTTTCAAACTCATCTTTTACTTTGGAATGTACAAATCGAAGTTAACTTAGATACTTAACCCAACATTTTGCTTAACTTAATAGTAAACATCGTTACAAAGAAAAAGTGAGTGCGGGTCTTACAACCAATGAGCGGAAGTAGATCGTTCCAAACCCCATTGTGAAATAACAACAACATTTACAATCTAACACAGGATAGTTATGCATCAAATAAATTACAGCATGCTTCAAGGATTAAAAATAAAGGGATCGAGCGAATCATACCTTTGAAGAACTTTTTCTTCTCGTATTTCCTCAATCCAACAACATGAACGTTCAATAGTACGAACACAATGCCTCTGGTATATCCTTGAATACAATCGAGTAACACTCGATCCTCGACACTCGAACAATAAACTAGACACTACCAAGAGGCTACCTTGGTATTCTCGGTGTGAGAATCTAGGAGGTGTGGGCTCTATATGGATTTGGTAGAGGGAAGGAGGAACTAAATGATCAAGTAAGTGGGAGAAGAGAGAACGTCTATCATATAGACTTAGATACTCGATCATTGAGTAGTGAGGAACTATCGTTTAGCAAACTCGATGCTTGATAGTTTACACTCTCAAGGCTATCATATATCAATCTACCTTATGTGCAATCAACTATGAAAAAATGAATTTTTTTTTTCATTTTATCCATTAGTTACCAAAACTAATTAAAACTTCCCACTCAATTGGTTAATAAAGAAAAAGATAACCAACCACAACTATCTCATAATTATTTTGTTATAAATATAATAACTAATTTATCATATTATATTTATAACCTATGGTTTTAATATCACATCTCATGCAATATATAAACCATAGTTCTTTTTCTCCTTTATGGCATTTAATATAAATCATATTTATATTAATTCCTCCAAATAATATATTTAATACATCAAATCAATTATATCACATATAATTGAATCAATTTAGTTATATCATATATAATTAATTTCCCCCTCGTTAATTTGAACACTTCAAACTAACCCAAAAACTGATTCTCAACATGAATCCATTGAGCTACCAAGGAGACCTTATGGACCTGTAGCTTGAAGCTCCAACGGTATATGAATAACTAACTAAACTCTTTAATCACGATATCCACCATCAGTTAACTATCGAACATTCCATTAAAGACCGACAACTGCACTCTTCGCATTACAGATATATTTCTGTGTCCATTGGTTATAACCAATCAACAATATGATGACCCTTCACAAATCGCTCGTAAATACAGCTGGATCAATTTACCGTTTTGCCCCTATAGTTACATCTAACTCCTTAAGTACCACTGATTCCTCTAATGAACAATACATCATAGTCCCACTATGAGTAAACACTTCTTGGGCCAAGAGAAGGTGTGGTGCCATATTGTTCAAGCCTCAGAATCAGCCCTTAAGGGAGCAATTTATCTACTTATCCCTTTTTCGGTGAATGAGTGAAATTGGCCAGATTATCTACTTGTGCCATATTGTTCAAGCCTCAGAATCAGCCCTAATCAGACGAATCACCAAAGTGGTAGGTTTGAGTCGATGATCTGGCCACTTGCACGCATGCAAATCAAAAGACCGCCCTCATATGCAGGAGTTTACAACTCACTCAGGATTAAGGTCATGTTACCTATGGTCATCCTAGTAAAATGAAAGTCTCTGTCGTGAACGATGTTATATAACGAGACTAAACATTTCGTGGTCCAGTCTTATACAAACTCCTTTGTATAGAGCATCCCTGCTCACATGTCTAATACACAAATGATTAGGATTAGACCATTTGTAGTACTTTACAACATTTATAACACTTACAAAGCGGGCCACACTCGTGGCGTCACCAGAATAAGGTTTTCTTCCTTTATCCATATACGACAGACCATTTAGGTTATCACTTAAAGCACGATCCACTTGTATGTCTCTACATACATGCTTAAGTTACAACGATAACCAGGGATCTTAATTTATTAGTTTGTGGTTAATGCAACTAAAATAACTCATATTTCATAGACAAAGTGAATAAAATATCTCATATTATTACATCACAAAAAGTTTGTTCATATATGTGTTTACAAACTACAGGACCCTACGAGATTTAAGGTATGAATCGCAACACCCATAGGTCAGAATGGACATAATCCAATGTTCCTTTGGTGGTATACTGAGATTTTGTGAAACTTTGTCTAGTTGCTTTCCCTAGAATACAGTGCTCACAGAAGTTAATGTGCTCATTAATCCCTTTGGGTAATATACCTTGTGTGGACAGTACTTACATCCCTTTCTCACTGATATGTGATAGTCTTTTGTGCCACAATTTTGCTTTTATTTAGCTTGCTATTGAAACAGTGCAGACATTAGTCATCATTTCTACTCCTCTTACAATATAGAGGTCATTGACCTTTTCACCAACCAACACTACCTTATAATCATTAATCACCTTTAGGATTCTGAACTCACACCCAATGGAGTCAAGCATACCCAGAGATATCAAGTTTCTCTTGAGTAAAGATACATGTCTCACATTTCTGAGAAGCTTGATTGATCCACCTTTAGCTTTAAGGATACTGAACCAACCCCTTTGATTTTGCAAGCTTCATTGTTCCCCATGTACATAGATTCTCCATTCACATCCTTGTAGGTATTAAACCAAGGTCTGAAGGATGTCATATGATAGGTACAATCGGAGTCAAGTACCCAGTCATGCTTCCCAAGAGGACTTATTTGGTTGGTTTTGTTTCTAGTAGAGGCTAAGGCATCAGAATAGAAGTAGGACCCTTCAACCACTGAAGCTTCTGGTTGTTTTCTTTTCTGATCCTTCTCTTTTTCCTGATTTTTCCGTTTTAAGTTGTAGCAATCCCTCATCAAGTGCTCTTTCTTCTTGCAGTAGTTACATCTCAACTTGGTTTTGGGTTTCTGCTCTTCACAGACTGACTTTTAGTCCCTTTTGACTGATTCTGCTTGTTCTTGCCCTTGACAAACAACCCTTCTGCACAAGGCTTCTTCTTTTTGACTGATTGAAGCTCCAACTCTCTAGTTCTCAATACTGAAATAATGGCATCAGTGGTAACTGACTCTCTGCCATATTTCAAGGCATTCTTCACTTTTTTATAGGCTTTGGGTAGAGAGTTCAACAAGACAAAGGCTTCATTCTCATCGCTATTTTTTTTGCCAAGCTCTTGAACTCGAAAACTATTCTCTTAAACTCATCTAGATTGTCTGATACTGGTTTGGCAGCATCCATCTTAAAATTGAAGAACTTTTCCCTTAGGTACATCTTGTTGGGGAGATCCTTGGTTGCAAAGAGACCTTCCAACTTGACCCACATCTTGTAGGCCGTGTCTTGATCAATCACCTATCTGAAGATGTTGTCACTGAGATTAAGAACCAAAGTTCCATAGGCTGTAAGTTCCATGTCTTCCCTTTCTTGAGTTGTTAATGTAGGTGGCAGAGTCGACGAATCTAGAAGGGCTTTATAAGCTCTCTGTTATCCAAGAATAGCTTTGATTTTGGCCTTCCACAGACCAATATCACCCTTTCCATCGAACTTCTCTATTTCAAATCTTACAACAGCCATCACTGATCCGATAGAGTATTGAGACTGGTTTTCTTGAGTATCTTGATGCTTCAAGAATGCTAACCTTAATGATCTTCAAATGCTCTGATACCACAAATTGTTGGCTTATTCAACATTTTTTAGGCCCAATTACTCAAGATCAACACTAAGATGATGAAGAAATGGTTGAGAAAGACTCTGTCAAATCCTTGATACTAGATATGTTTCTACTCGATGCTCTGAAATTCGATACGATTTGAAGGCAAGATAGTTTTGCGCGATTTGTAGAAAGATTACAGTCGATTGTACAAAGAAGATAAAGATAAGAAGAAGAAACACACAGGTTTACTATTGAGGTTAATACCCTAAATCTCGTAGGGTCCATTAGTTTGTAAATATCTGTATGAACAAACAACTTTGTGATATATAATATGAGATATTTATTCACTTCATTCTATGAAATATGAGATATTTAGTTGCATTAACCACAAACCAATAAACTAAGATCATTGGTTATCGTTGTAACTTAAGCATGTATGTGGAGACATACAAGTGGATCATGTGTTAAGTGATAACCTAAATGGTCTGTAGTATATGGATAAAGGAAGAAAACCTTATCCTGGTGAGCGCGCTTCTTTCCAGGCAGGATCCAGTGTTCTAACACTCCTCAAAAAGTGGTTTAGCACTCTACGCTACGGCGCTCTTGAATCTGATTTTGCAGTTGCCCCATTTCGGCTGCAATTGCAGAAAGCCTGTTTGCTGCATCCATAGCCATACGTGCTAGTACTCAATTTTTTGATTTGAATTTGATGAAGTGAAGACACTTTTCGATCCTCCATTTATAGAGTGGTAGAGGAATCTCGCCATGCAGTACGAATTGCATGGCGCAATTGTAGATATTACAAATGTTGTAAAGTGCTACAAATGGTCTGATCTTAATCATTCGTGTATTAGACATGCTAGCAGGGATATTCAATACGAAAGAGTTTATATAAGATCGAACCACAAAATATTTAGTCTTGTTATTGCTTTCTTTCCAAATTCACAAGGGGCAATGGCAAGGCTACTATAAAGATGTAGACAGTAAGTTTAAACCAATGAAAAAGTGACCATTTAAAGATCTCTTATTGCCTTGACAAACTTGGTGCTACGTGTGCTTATAAGGTACGATTGCAGTTAGATGTGGTATATGGGAGAGATAGCATTCAAAACAGTGAGTTGGTAAGTCATTCCATTATGAAACGCTATAGTTTTTTGGATGATTTAAATACATGTGGATTAAAAGTCTTACGTTAACATACTTCTCAGTATATTTTGCTGATTATTTCTTGTGAAAAAATTTAGTAGATGTGAAAAAAATTAGTAGTTGTATGGAGCCTCATGAGTCTTAAGTACCTCATACCTTTTTGGATTCATCTCTAAACTCTGCATTGGTGGATTGTTTAATTTGCAGCCACTTATGAAGAATCGGACCAGAAGCCCCAAACATGGCTTACATAATCATTTCAAATTTCCCGAGAGGTTTTTATAAACAAATTTGTAGATCATTTTCTTTAGTTTCTCTCTATTTCTTCTTCTATTTACTGCAACAAATATGACTTTTTATAACATATCTATTTAACCGTTTCTTATGATGTACTTGGAGTAACTAGAAGCTATCAATTCAATATTTGTAGATTGTTCATAATTGATTTCCACTACTATACAGTCATGAATGGTCATAGAAAAACAAGGTTTACTTTGCTCAACCAAATAGTTGCACTTCTAGGATTTGTTTGAAGATACTCTATTAGTATAAGATTTTCTTGTTTATTTGGCTACTTTTTCATCTCATTTATTCTTTTATCTACAAAATTTTGAGCTCATACTCTGTGGTATCTTTCCTTTCATTATTTCGTGGAGTGTTGCTATGATCCATGAGTGAAGTTTTCTTAGTTAACTTTGACTCCTTATGTTAGCCTTTGTATGCTACACTTGAAATTGGGATTCTGCAGGAACAATTTGTAGTCAAAATTTGAAAAGAATGTTAGTTTTTCTTGCTTTATATATTCATTTATGAAGTTTGATAGTTTATGGATTTTGATTGTCAATATTTTAATTTTAGAAATCTTCATCAATTACATGAATAGGAAAGGCTCCTGATATATAGAAGGTTATTTTTTACATTGAAATTACTACTTGTGGTCCTCCATTTTTACTTTGTCATGATAGTTTTAGTTGAGAACTCTATATACCAGATATATAAGTTTTATTGGTCTAGGAGACATATTTAATGAAGAGGTTCTTCTTCTCCTTTTTAAAGCTTAGTATATAAAATTTTTGCAACTTTTGTTTAACACTGTATGTTTTTACTTTGTAATTACTAGTTTTTGATGTTAGGTTAATCTTTATTATTTTTGAGGCAATGGTCTATTGGTATAGTTGATGCCGAAGGTTTACTGAGGTTTTGACTTTTTGCTTTTTCTGCCCTTTTTTTCTCTGTCAACTACATCCTGCATGGGAAGTAGAAAAGGTTTTATTGTGTTGATGTATGAACCTACCCTACGAGAATTTTGACCTTTAATGTCAGTTTTGAACCAATTTTAATGTCAGTTTTAAACCAAAATTAAAGTCCAAAACTATTTTCCATTTTTTACGATTATTGTCTTTTTTTTTAATGTCATTGTCCAATCCATTTTTAATGTCGGTCAAAAAGTATAACATGACACATCATCATCGAACGTTGTGACTACTGTAACAAAGTACGTATGACATATTATTCATGTATGGATTGTAAATCTATTACATTTAATCCGCAAATTCTGTTATAAAATTATAATTTAATAGGTCATACAATAATTCAAGTCTTGAAAATACAAATTACAAGTAATACAAACATTATGAGTTTACTGCCCCTCTCTACTTGGTAAGTATGGATCCCTTCATAATTCTTCTTGAACAGACCCCATAGCTTCAGCAGTGTCTGGTTATAGGCATCTTTGTCTGACCACTGTTGTTCAAAGGATCACAAACAAAATG
The DNA here is from genome assembly GCF_009727055.1 of Benincasa hispida. Classification (NCBI taxonomy): domain Eukaryota; kingdom Viridiplantae; phylum Streptophyta; class Magnoliopsida; order Cucurbitales; family Cucurbitaceae; genus Benincasa; species Benincasa hispida. Next base: position 40,077,691 of record NC_052353.1, read on the forward strand.
CTTAGACAAATAATGCATAAATAGTAGTTTGAAAGCTTATTCAGAGGCGCAAGAAGTATTCAAAATGAGTAATCTTACCCAAAAAAACCTTAAACCTTAACTCAAGCACCTTGAATCAAATCTAAACTACAACTAAATAGTACCCATGAGTCATAAACTAATCATAACATCTACATATATTTCGAAAAGGATATAAATATAATGCCTAAAACTCACTAAGACTGACCAAGGTACTTGCTGCAAAACGGCAGAGACATCTATAAAGTGCTCAGCTTCAAATTGAATATGTTATCTCCACTCTGTATTATCGTTTGGACTCAAAGCATAGCAAAAGACCTAAAGAGGAAGGGGTCAGAAGAATAGATAGGAGAAAGAGGTTTCTCAAAGATGCCAAAACATAAATTATCAGAACTCAACATGTTCTCTGTTGTGCATGCCAAAAACAGATCCCATAAGATGTGATAAGGGGTGATTATCAAAGTCACTGCTCATATAGCTGCAGGTCAACAACTTTAGTAAAATGAACACTTTCTAAAGAATAAAAAGAACAACTCTCAGTAAATGCATACCCAATTCTCAGCCTCTCAAATCCACCATTTCGCTTTATAAGAATCAGTGAAGGGTGGTTGAAACTAGGAAGTGAAAATTGAGGTGCAATTTTCAAACAGTGTGATGCATAACTGCGGCTATAAGAACCACGACTTTGACTTGAGCACAGAATGGGCAGATGAAAAGGCACGACATCGGTACTCAGGGATGGAAATGCACAGGCTTCAACAATTACGGCTGCTGAACTGTCGAAAAGCAAAGTTGGAACTAATGGGAGAGATAGAAGTGTCGAATGAGAGGGGTTGAAAGAATTCCCCACATAGAAGCTCGAATCACATAATAAAAATTCAAGGTATGCCAAAACATAAGCATAAGCATATGAAAGAGGAAAGGATGAAATTAGCATTCAAAATCTAAAACTCACATGATCCAATGGCGAAAAAAATGAAGAATCCAAGAAGAATAGGGTCAACAGAATAGTCTTTTCCCTTTTTTGTAGTAGTCTCAGGCACAATCCCTCTTCAAAATGTTCTTGAACCTTTCCACCTTCCAATCCTTAAGATGCGTGATGTCGTCTACAAAATCCACCAATCAAATAAAATCAAATCACAAATAGAAAAATCTGCAATGCCAAGACATGATCCAAGAGATTGAAAAGAACTGCCTGATCAAAAGTTAAACTACAAGCTTTACAAGTCCAGGAAAATATGAAATAATCACTAGTTTATCATTAGTTTATTTACATATATTTTTCATCCTCATCAAACCTTTCTCTAGTATTTGCTATCTAAAGATTAGCACAATATAAAACAAAAATTAAAAGCAGTTTTAGACAGGAAATGTTTTTCCATAAATATTAAGTTCTATTAGATGATGATCAACAATGTAAAATAAAAAATAGGGGAGCTGTCCAAATATAATCAATTTTCTTTCTTTTCTTCCGAAATATTTGCTTGTATTTTCTCTTATAAGAAGTATTGAATATAAATTGTGAAAGAAAGAACCACAAGTTTCTTCCAGCCTTGTATTTCTACAATCTTCATCGAACAAGTATATCCAATCCTGTTGTCAATTTCAATATTTTAGATCTCTGTGTTTGGTTTGTAAAAGACTATAAAAAACTATGAGGGACTTTTTGTGGGATTCGAAAAACCTGTCTAACCTATCAGAAGCAACACAAATCCACATATTCGACCAAGTAAATCTACCATTGTCTAGAGTGAGATCTAAAATGTTGAGATGATGACAGAACATAAAACTATAAAAAGCTTTCGTAGATCTATCTATGGAATCTTTCAAAAAAACTAACCACACTAGAGTTCCTTGCTAAGTACCAATAAGATCTGCAAAGACCAAAATATTACCAAGTTGTAATTAAGTTAATTTCTCTGTTTCTTCAAATTTTCCTTCTCTTTTCTCCTACAACAAGTATTGTATACATTGAGAAACAAAGAGAATTCGTACTATCATATTCCAATAAATTAATAGGTTGAGTAGAAGAATACCTTTAATGATGTCGTGATGGACTTTACAGTAGAAGACTCTCCAACACCCCAACAAAGAATAAAGGTCAATAAAGCTAGAAGAACCTGGAGCCAGTACATTAATAGAGAAAACTCCGAAAAAATCTTGCCCATTTCCAAGCCACTTTGGAATATTATCTTTGAAAAGGGGAAAGATCTCAAGAAATGAGATAATTTAACCAGCTAAGCTTCGTGCTATACTAGCTACTCCAATATGGTAGTCAAGCATCAATTATGCAAAACAAGAAAAGCAGTGAGTTCATTGAATGCTACATATGTATACAAGTATGAAGAGCTTAAACAATTCAATTACTAGAAGTATCGAGCAATGAAAACAAATAATTGATTTTACATGGAACATTTGCCATTCAATGAAGGATACGCCACCATAGAATGATAAAACTAGATTTTTGTATCAAGTTTTTGGTTCAAAGATATCTGAAATCATAAAATATGCATCACAATATCCCGATCTGTTCAGTGGTGAAACTAGCAATCATTGACTTAAAATGCAAACATCACAATATTTATCCAAAATCCAGATCCAAAACATCGAAAGTTCACCAAAATCTGAGTCACCACGGACGGACGACACCACGAACGGATGGCACCATGGACGGACGACACCATGGATGGACGACACCACGGGCGGACGACCACGAACGGACGGCAACCACCTGATTCGTACGGCCAAGCTTGGACGACGGTAAGAGAGAGCCTTTTGGAGGGAGGGTTTTGCATGAGCTTGGATGAGGGTTTGGGGGAAAATGGCGTGGTGCGTTCTATGAAAAATATTAGGGCTTTATTCATTAAAAGTAAGAAAAAAAATAAATTAGACCTTTAATGTCGGTTTTAAACCGACATTAAAGATCCGTGTTTTTTTTTTAAAAAACCGATATTGTGTTTCCAATTTCACTTTTTTCCATCGACATTAAAGGTCAGAATTCTTGTAGTGAATATCTCATTTTGATATGGGGATGAAGTGGGTGTTGTTTGCAATGCTTTCATTTGAAAGCTTCTAATCTGAAGTTTGTTTGTTGCTTTAAGAGGGGGGAAATACCTTTAAAGTTTGTGGTTTTTATTTATGTTTCCAACTGTTGGCCTATTTTGAAATGTTTGATTTTTCTTTTCAATTTTTAAATAATATAATTGAATTGAAAAAATAGTTTACAACCAAGCTAAACTATGTTATTAAAAAAATGGCTATGGTGGGAACTACAAGCTACCAAACTACGGTGGTAACTAGACTTTATTTACTTTTTTATTTAAACACTTTGCACTTTGTAGATTGCATTTGATTTCTTCTTGGTTCACATATGGATGAAATCATAAATCAAAATAGGAGGAAAAGATACAAAAGAAGCATAGTGGATTAAGTGAAGGTTGTAGGCTAAGCAACTTACGTCTATACAAACATGAGGTAGTTTCTCTATGCTCATCTAATCTATTTCTACCTTTTTATTTTTTATTTTTTTGGTAATCTTTTCAATGGATTATATAGATTTTGAGTTATCTTTGCCTAAGAGAAAATTACTTTTGCTGTATACATGTATGTTTTGATGGTTATGCCTTGCTTGTTTCGTTGTTGGTTAAAATCAAGGACTAAATAGACTCATTTTAGCTAAAGATTGTTACACAAAAAGAAAGGTGTTAATTTGTAGTTAGATTGTTTTGAATAAACTACAAGGATTTCTACTTTTTGCTTTTTTGTGGGGAATATATTGTTATTGAAAATTTTAGTTTCCAAAGTTGTTAGATAAAACTAAAAGAAATGAAATATTTTGTTTGCGGGAGGAGTTGATTGATGCCTTAAATCTCGTGGTTTTGTAGTTTGTAAATTGTATTTGTATAAAATATTATTTATTTAATAAAATAAGTGATATTTTATTTGACATTTAGTTGCATTAACTCAAAACTAATAAAGTAAGATCCAAGGTTATTTGATGTAACTTAAACATGTATATGGAGATATACAGGTAGACCATGTTTAAGTAATAATCTAAATAGTTTGCAGTAGATAGATAAGTCGGGTACCTTATCCTGGTAACACTACAGATACGACCCGCTTTGTAATTTTTACAATTTTTGTAAAGTGTTACAAATTATCTGATCTTGATTTTTTATGTGGAGACATATGAGCGAGGGTACATATACAAAGAGTTTGTATAAGACCAGACCACGAGATGAATGGTCTCTCTTTATAACACCGTTGCTAAAAGAGACTTACATTTCACCAGGATGACCATAGGTGACTTGACCTTAATCTTGAGTGAGTTGTGAACTCCTGCCAATGAGGGCGGTCCTTTGATCTGCATGGGTGAGAGTGGCCAGATTCGCCGACTTAATATACCTACTATAATGGGGATTCATCTTAGTAGGGAGTTGGAGGAACATAACTATACAAGAAGGAGTAGATAAATTAATCCCTTAAGGGAGGCTGATTCTAGGTCTTGAACAATGTGAAACCACACAGTCTCCTAGCCCATGAGGGGTTCGGTTAATATTGGACTATGACTAGGTATTCATTAGAGGGATTAATGGTATTTAAGAAGTTAAATGTGAACTACAGGGGTATAATAGTAATTTTGATCCAATTTTACTTACGAGCAATTTATGAAGGGTCAATGAACTGTTTATTGGTTATATCTAATGACACACAAATATATCTGTAGTGCGAAAAGTGCAGTTTTCGGTTTTTAGTGGAGTGATCGATAGTTAATGAAGGTTGATTAATTTAATTAAAAATTTTAATTAATTAATCTCATATCATTGAAACTTTAATCTATAGATTCATAAGGTCTCATTGTTAGCTCAATGACGAATAATGAGGATCAAATTAATTCTGGATTAATTTGAATTGTTCAAATTAATTAAAGAGAATTAATTGTATATGATACAATTAATATAATGTATGTGATACATTATAATATAAAGTTTTTATGAGAGAAACAAATATTTGAATATGATTCAAATTTTAATTATATGAATATGATTTATATAAAAACTATAGGTTAAAATTAATGTGAATATGATTCATATTAATACTATAGTTTAACATATGAGAGAATAATAATCTATAGGTTATTATGTGTAATATAATAAACTATAGATTATATATTATATGGGATATAATATATGGTTACATCTAATTATATTAATGTGATATAATCAAATAAAGAATTTTGAACTTTAAATTCAAAATCAATTAACTCCTAGGGAGTTATTTTATTAAGTGGTAAGTTAATTCCCCATCTTTTATACACATAGTGGGGTAGACGATGAAGGAGGTGGTTTTTTTTTTTCAAACGTGAAAAAAAAAATTGGTTTTGATAGATTACTCTCCCTCTCATCTCAATCTTCCATCTTCTTTATAATTTTCTCTCCTAAAAAACTAAAATCTCCCTTCACCAAATTTAACACACAAAAGCCCACAACTCTCAATGGTTCACACCTTTAGAATAATGAGGAAGATATTGTGGTGGTGTCCTCACTGTGCTATTCTTGGGTTGTTGCATTCGGTGTTTAAGTTCGAGAGGAGTTTATTCATAGTTCGTGATTTCACAAGAGGGGAAGCGAAAAGAATGTTCTTCAAAAGTTAGTAACATATTCCCTGTCCTCTCTTTGTTAATTCAGTTGAAGCATGCTTAGGTTCTATGTTGTTTATCCTGTTTTTTCCATCACTTTGTATTTTATAGTTTTATAAAATTGAAATTAGAGACATGAATGCGTTCACATGCTTCCGCTTCGAGAATTCAATTCCTTCAATTGGTCATATTCAAATCGTGTCTCTGATTTTTGTGTTTTTTTTAAAAAAAATTGAATAAGAGTTTTGGTGGGATTTGAGCACCGCAATTTAAATGTATATTCGTTTTGCACTTGAATGTTTCAAAAATTGACATAGATTTACTGTTTTATTCAATTTGATTTGAAAGGGCCCAATGTTTTAGGGTGTTTAATTCTTACAATTGAGTCTGTAAGTTTGTGTCGCTCATGGTGAAGTGTTTACCAAGATTCAAGCTTTAATTTAGAGAAATTTGGAGCAAGAACAGAGCAAAACAGATGAAAGATCAAAGCAGCGCAAAACATTCTGCCTTAGAGAATAAGGCGCAATGTAATTACGTTGTGTGTTACGCTATAAAGTAAAATGCCCAACATACCTACGTTCCCATAGCATTGCGACGTTGATGTGGAGCTCAGCAACGTTGCAGCAACTCAAAAGTCAGTGTAACGATGCTATGTGCAGCGTAACGACACTGGTGTTGAGCATCGTTATGCTCCAAGAAGGTTCGCATGCATCAGACACCTTCAGATCATGGCTTCGAGTCCTCCAGTAGCAGTTGAAGGCAGTTTTTTTTAATTATAATTTGTAATAATTAATTTATTCTCCATTTAATTAAAAAATTAATATAATTATTATATTAATATAATTAATTATTTAGGATGTCAATTTTGGTCCAATATTGCTTTTATTATTTTATACATGTGATATATGTTTTATTTAATTATATAGCATATTGTATGCCATATAGTATAAAAATCCCACCATAGGATAAACATTATTTCGTGCATCATTTTAATATAAGTGCTATATTATATAGTTCCATGATTTAATTAAGCATGCTCATGCATCTTATTTAATATAATTATTATATTGTTTGATTGCATGCATATTTAATATATCTATACATCATATTATATTATAATTGTGGGAAAAATGTCATTTTAGTCTGCGAGTGTTCTAAAATAAGTGTGTTTGATCCCTGAAGTTTTAAATTAGTCATTTTAGTCCCTAAGTTTTTAATAATAGGTTTAAAAGGTCCTCTTCATTAACATAACTATTTAAATTAACAGATCTATCCAAGTATATTATTTAAATGTCAATGTTTCTTGTTGACTAAGTTGATGATTTGGATTTAAATTGTCTCATGAAGTTAACTCAACTTCACGTCATTTTTATCTTTTCTCTCGTGAAATTTGTCTCGTGGAATTACTTCACCCTACAAGCTTCATAAGAAATGAACTCAACTTCATGTCATTTATGTCTTTTGTCTTGTGAAGTACTTCATGAGATGAACATCAAAAGACGAACTTCACGAGAAATGAACTCAATGAACTCAACTTCACGTCATTTCTGTCTTTTGTCTCGTAAAGTTCGTCTCGTGAAGTAACTCAACGAACTCAACTACACATCATTTATGTCTTTTGTCTCGTGAAGTTCGTCTCATGAGGTAACTTCATGAGACAAATTTAAATCCAAGTCATCAACTTAGCCAGCAAGCAACATCCGTATTTAAATAATCTACTTGGATAAATCTATTAATTTAAACAGTCCTGTTAACGAAAAAGACCTTTTAAACCTATTATTGAAAACTTAAAGACTGAAATGGCTAATTTGAAACTTCAAGGACCAAACGCACCTACTCCAAAGAACTTGGGGAATAAAAAGGTATTTTTTCCCTATAATTGTTATAATATATAGTTTAGATGAATTGGTATATATGTTTTCATTACTTTATAATATAAATGTTATGTTAGATGCACGGTATAGGTTTAAATTGTTTAAATATATCATTAGATGCACGGTATAGGTTTAAATTGTTTCATTTTCTTAATAAGTGTTATGTTAATGAAATTAGAATTAAAATATATAATCAAGAGTTGCATGCAAACATAGGTTAAATTAAATGTTTAAAATTGATTTCACCTACACCTATGTTAATAATATTTCTAATATGATTAAAAATAGGTTTAATCTTTTAATTCTCTTCTAATAGGATTAAATTGGATAAAATAAAAGATAAAATTTATAACATATTGTCTATAGGAGACCTTTTTCTAAGAAAGATTTTGTCTAGAGTGGGGTATTTAAGCTGGCGGAAATGGAATATTCCTACTTGAAAATTGACCTGGAAGGTGAATTAGACAAATATGTTATAAGCATACAATAAATTATTAGGCTTATGAAAATGTTTAATGAACAAGAATTGTTATTATTAAACTATCCAATATAAGATTATATTGGGCAAATTTGACAATCACTTAGTTAAATTATTAGCTGGTTTTTTCTTAGTTAATAAACCCTAGATTTAAAATACTCAGTGGGAGGAAAATGATGTATATGATATGTTAATTTCCTTTCACGTTTCTCCCTAAATAGTTTACACCGTGAGATCTATGCTCAGCCTCAAAACACCTTCGCTTGTGTCCCCCTACGGATGGTGTTTACATAGGTCAATACCAACGTGAATGAAAAGAGTGTTTATAAGAAGTGGGAGAGGGATGTCTGTCGACACATCCCACGATTTCATTGATTGGTTTGTTGTAAAGTTTCATGCTTGACCTCGAGACACCTTTGTTTGTGTCCCTCTACGAATGGTATTTGTATAAAATTTTTACACAAACTTCAAAAATAGATAAGACTACTTTAGTTTTTGCCCCAATCAATTTTTCTCTACGGTTGACTCATTGGGGCAGAACTCTAAAATCTAAAATGAAGGATTATATTTATAAGAAATTGTTAAGTAAGTTAATGATTTATGGACCAAATAAAGATGACTAACCGTTATAGGGATCAGAGTTATTCTGGTGTAATGGTTGGTTGAGATTGTCTCAATTCAATAAACGGGTAACTGATCACCCTACAATGGATTTTATCCTGACTCACTGAAGCATCAATACGAAATAGCTGTCATATAGGGTACATTAGATTTTTGCTAAAATTTGATTGGTTTTTCATGAAAAATGCTTTAATAACTAATATAAATAATTTGTATCATTTTAGCAATCTTCAACTATGATTGCTACATTAAAGTTGTTAAGTGCTAACAAACTAAATGGCGACAACTATACTAGTTAGAAAAACACATAAACACTGTGCTGATAATCGATGACTTGAGGTTTATCTTTGTTAAGGAATGTCCTCAAGTGCCCACTACTGGAGCATCTTGAAATGTTCAAGATGCATATGATAGATGGGTCAAGGCAAACGAAAAGGCCTGAGCATACATTTTAGTTAGCTTATCTAAAGTTTTGGCCAAGAAGCATGAAACCATGATCACTGCATACGAGCTTATAAATTCATTAAGGAAGATGTTTAGACAACCGTCCACAAAACTCCTATTTTATAAATACGAACAAAACTTTATTAGATTTGGTTAAACCACTTTTAAACCAATCAATTTTGCAAAATAGTTTCAAGTACCCTAAGTTATAGATTTCTATTTTGCAATGATGCCCTAGTGAGGTAAGATAAACGTCACCGGTGGGGTGATCAGTTGCCCCTTCGCTAGAATGAGACATTATCAACCATAAGGCAGAATCAACTCTTGGAACTGAACCTAACAACCACCATTTTTCGGTTCAAAATCGTTAACTTTAACTATTCCGCGTAAGTGTGACCCCTCGCTTTTGGTACTAGAGTCCCGCCTTAATGAGCCCACCGTAGGGAAAAAGTAGATTAGGACAAGAGAATAAGTTATCCTTTTACAGAAGATCAAATAAAGAAACAGGCAAAATTTCCATCCTTTAAGGGGACACTCCCAGGGTGCCTGGAGGCGATGCGCAGTAACTTTATTCAACCTAACGAGGGAGACTGAGGGATATGCTATCGCACTTTCCACTCCCACTTACGATAAACACTCTCTCCATCCACCTTGATATTGACCTACCCAAACACCATCCATTAGGGGGACATGCCAAAGGTTTGGCGAGGCCGAGGGTCGATCTCATGGTGTGGACTATTTAGGAGAAACGTGAAAGGTTTAAATGAAGCATCTTATGCCCCAAGTATCTTCCACTGAATGTTCTACCTAGGGTTCATTAACCTAGACAATCCGACTATTGATTTTAGTCTTAGTCATCTTTTTAAACTCTGCTCATAAACAACGTTTGTCTATGAAATATGAACAAGTTCAAGTAGTCACATTTAAACACTTTAATAGACTGTCCTTAACTTGCATGCATGCATCAAATCTATAAAATTTACCTTTCCAAGTAAGTTCCCAGGTAGGAGTGTTACATTTCTGTTAACTTAAATACCTCAGCCTAGACAGAACCCGCCTTAGACAAAAGGTCTCTTATAGATAGATTTGCTACACTTTAACCTTTTATTAGCCAATTTAATCCTATTAAACTAATTAAAAGATTAAAGCCTTAAGGTATCTAATCATATTAGAACCATGATCTTAGGTCTATGTGATCCAAATTTTAAACACTTTAAAACCATGAATTAAACCTAAGTGAGCATGCATGTCTTTCTTATTTCTTTTAGTTCTAATTTCTCTTTAACTTTTAAAAAGAAACAAATAAAACTATTGCGCACAACGGGGCGTTTATAACATTTATAAAATAACCTATATGTCATACTTCATGCAATGTCCGATCATTACTATATATAACTTTTATATAATGTGTAACAACCAAGCAAACATGTTATCATTCACCCTTATACTATAATAATTATAATAAAAAGATGATGCATGTCAATGCTTTTTATGCATGCATAAATATAACTCTTATATTATATGATGCATCAGTATATTCTTACATAATTAAATCGTGCTTCTCTAAATTATAACAATTACAATAAAGAGATGATGCATGACTATTGCATAACCTAAAGTGGGATTTACTATATGTGCATACCATATAACATATAAAAAAAATACATCGCATGTAATAAATAAAGGATTAATGAACCAGGATGAGCATTTACAAAAATCGGAATGAAAAACCTTATCTATTACATTTTTCATCGAGCAAACCGGTTCAGAGGCGAACCGCATTAAGCAATCCGCAAGCATCTCATCGTCTACATGATGCGTGCAACCAAGTAAACGATTTACCTCGCGTTACTAAGCGATCATTTAGTCAGTTACTAAGCGATGAAGCTTGCTGACCTAAATGATCGTCTAGCGCACGTGCGTTAAACGATACTCAGCGATCGCGTACCCGATACGATCAACTCTTTATCGGATACCCTATCGTTTAAACAATGCGTTCATCAGCGATCACGTACTCCTTCATATTTACGATGGGATCAAGAGCGATCATGTAGCACATCTTCTGCACGATGCTATCAACCCTAAATCGCCTCCTTCCTCGAAGAAATGCAACGCTTGCACAGATTGCGTACCACTCTTATGCAATGCTTGCACAGATCTGCTTCTTCGAACGACTAACTTCAAACAAACTTTGAATACAGACTCGATAATGATCATTAATGTCCAAAAACAAAGAGGCTTTATAAACAATCGCAAATGTAAAAGGATCTAAATCAAACCGAGACTAATCATCCCAAAAACATCCATTAATTTGCACAACCACAACAAATTTAACAATTAAATCAGTGTAGAAATGCACCCACCATGAATGTAAATCTTATTTCGTTGCAATATATGAAATTAGAGTATCAGAACCTGGCTCTGATACCAATTGAAGGATCTCTTACCAAAGAGTTACATGAGCGCGTTCGGATCGCTCCTATCTCACCGTGACCGAAATACACATTATACATTCAAAAGATACAGTTATGCAAACAAACACTAATTATCGGCATGCTATGAACAATAAAATAACAAGGGAAAGAGTGTCATACCAGTTGAAGACGTTCTTCAAACTCCAGCACTCACAGCAGCGGAAAACCTCCACGCGATCTACCAACGGCCAGCAAAACATCGACTGCAGCAGCACGAACAATCGCGTACACGAACGCCGTGGGGATGACACCACTAGAAAAGAGCCTCGGGTATTCTTGGAGTGAGAACCCAAAGTGTGGTCTTTGGTGAATTTAGTAGAGGAAGGAGGAATACCAGATCGTGTAGGCGATAAGCAAGTTGGAGGAAAAAAGCCACTATCGTATAGCAGAATGCTTATCGTTTAGGAGAAGCTACACGATCATGTAGGTTTTACTAAACGATCGTTTAACAAAATCGACACACTACACGATCGTTTAGAGAAGTTATACAATCGTGTAGGAAATAGTGTGCGATCGTTTAGGCGTGAGGTAGACGATCGTTTAGGCGAAGAAGAGCTATCGTATAGGTTCTTGATTCTCTTAAACGATCATTTAGGTTTTCACCAGCGCGCACTCTTTTTTTCTCTTCGGGCATCGATTGAACAATTCAAAAATGAAAACATTTTTCATTTTAATTCATTGGTTACAATAACCGACGGATTCCACTAACCCACATCCGAATGTGAATTTTGGCTTAATTATCATATAATTAACCAATTAATTAATTAATTAATATAATCATATTATATTTTTATCCGATAGTTTGATATCACATATCTACTATAATATTTTCTCCTCTACTTGATATAAATCATATTTATATCTAATTTGCTCCAAAATAATTTATCTCATACATTTAGCCAATTATATCATATATAATTAACAAGTCCAATTATATCATATATAATTGAACTTCCTCTTGTCAATTTGAACATTTCAAATTAACCCAAACACTGGTTCTCGACTTTATCCAAGCTACTTAAGGGACCTAATGGGCCTGTTGCTCGAAGCTCCAACGATCTGTGAATAGCTGACTAAACTCTTTAGCTACGAGATCCACCATTCGTTAACTGTCAGGCATCCCACTAAAGACCAATAGCTGAACTCTTCTTATCACAGATATATTTCTGTGTCCATCGGATATAACAATCATGAGTATGATGACCCTTCACAGATGCTCGTAAGTACAGCTGGGCCAAATTGTCATTTTTCCCCTGTAGTTACATTTCACTCTTTAAGTACCACTGATTCCTCTTATGAAGAATACAACATAGTCCCTCAATGGCAGGAGTTTTCAACTAACTTAGGATTGAGGTCATGTTACCTATGGTCATCCTAGTGAAGTGAAACTCTGTCATGAAGGTGTTATATAACAAGACGTTAACACTTCGTGGTCAGGTCTTATACAAACTCTTTGTATAGGACGCTCTCGCTCGCATGTCCCCAACACGAATAATCAAGATCAGACCATCTGTAACAAGTCACAACCCTTGTGACCATTCCATAAAGCGGGTCGCATCCGTAGCATTACCAGGATAAGATTTCCCTCCTATATCCATATACTACAGACCATTTTGGTTATCACTCAAGACATGATCCACTTGTATGTCACTACATACATGTTTGAGTCACATATAAATAACCAAGTATTTTATGTTTATTGGTTTGTGGTAAAGCAAATAAAACAAGTAACTAAGCAAAATACAATATGTGAAGTAAATATCATATATTAACAACATAAGCGTTCATACAAACTATTTACAAACTACAAGACACGAGACTTTAGGGCATCAACCCCAAAGAAGGATCGTTCAAATTGCACTAGAAATTGAACACTAACAATTACAGTCAATAAACGGAAACTAACAGGTCATACACGATACGAAATTACAGCATGCTTTTATAGAGAGTCAAGGGATAAAATATACATACCTTTGAAGACTCATTCTTCAAACACTCTCGATCACTCCAATGTGTCCAAGAACAGCACCTCAGCTTTCGAACACAAAGACCGGTGCAACAGCACGTTTAACAACGAACACAAACTCAACGATCTCAATGATCACGAACCCAACGAATAGCCTCCAAAACCTCGAACTCAATCGAGTTGAGTAAGGACATCACCACAACGGTTACCTTGGTATTCTCGATGTGAGAATCCAGAAGTTATGGGCTCTGTATGATCTTGGTTAGAAGAAGAGAATGAAGGAACAATAATCGTGTAGATGATTGAGCAAGTGGGAGATGAAACAGTCTATCGTATAGACGAATGCCCTACGATCGTTTAGCTACGACCAGCTGAGTGAACTATCGTATAGTGACACTCCACGATTGTTTAATCTCTTTACTAGCTATCATTTATGAAACAATTTCACTTGATAGCTTTGCGGTGAGTTTCTTCCCGAAAGTAGTAACTCTTCTAAAATGAGGAAAACATTTTTTCTTTTATCTCACAGTTACCATAAAACCACTAATAACCACCCACTCAATTTGTTATTAGAGAAAAAAAAATAATTATCAAATAATTAATATTATTATAAATAAATATGATAACCAACTTACCATATTATATTTATACCATATAATTTTAATATTTCATCTCATGAAACATATAAACTATAGTTCTTTTTCTATTTTATGGTACTTAATGTAAATCATATTTACATTAATCCTCCATTTGATGTATCTCATATATCACACTAATTATATCATATATAATTGAATTTTCTCTTTTCAATTTGAACATTTCAAATCAACCCCAAGAATTGATTCTCAACTTCAATCCATTGAGCTACCAAGGGGACTTTATGGACCTGTAGCTTGAAGCTCCAATGGTATGTGAATAACTAACTAAACTCTTTAGTCACGAGATCCACCATCCATTAACTGTCGGGCACTCCACTAAAGACCGATAGCTGCACTCTCCCCACTTCAGATATATTTTGTGTCTATATCAACCAATCAACAGTGCCATAACCCTTCACAGATCGCTCGTAAGTACAGTTGAGCCAATTTACCGTTATGCCTCTGTAGTTACATCTAACTCCTTAAGTACCACTGATCCCTCTAATAAACATAAGTCATAATCCTACTATGACTGAGTCCTTTCTTCTAAAAAGAGGTTGTGGCCACTATGTTCAGGCTCCAGAATCAGCCCTTAAAGGAGCAATCTATCTATTTATCCCTGCTTCGGGGAAGGAGTGAATCCATATTGTGTAACTGAGTTCTCAGTTCCCCAATCAGACAAATCCCCAAAAAGGTAGGCTTGTTGAGTTGGCAATCTGGCCACTCTCACCCATACTAATCAAAGAACTGCCCTCAAAGGCAGGAGTTCCCAAAACACTCAGGATTGAGGTCATGTCACCTATGGTCATTTAGGTGAGACGTAAGTCTCAAGTATCAACGGTATTATATAAAGTGACTAGTCCTCTCGTGGTCCGGTCTTATACAACTCTTTATATAGGACACCCCCACTCGCATGTCTTCACATAAATGGTTAGGATTAACCATCTGTAGTAGTTCACAACACTTGTAAACCTCTACAAAACGGGTCGTATCCGTAGTGTCACCAGGATCAAGTATCCCTCATTTATCCTTATACTACAGACTTTTTTAGGTTATCACTTAAGGCATGATCCACTTGAATATCTCATATACATGCTTAAGTTTACATACAATAACCATGGAGCTTTGTTTATTAGATATGAGTAAATGCAAAATCAAATAACTCTTATTTTATTTCTAACAATGTGTACAATGTTTACAAACTACGAGACTTCGGGAGAATTAGGACACCAATTCCAACAGTTCTATGAATATTAAAGCAAGATGAGGGTTTGAATATTTCATCTCTTTTATAGATGATTATTCTAGGTATGGGTATGTTTACCTAATGCAGCATAAGTCTGAAGCTCTTGAAAAGTTCATTTAGTATAAGGATGAGGATGAGAATACATTAGGTAAAAAAAATTAAGACATTTCGAATTGATCAAGATGGAAGGATTTAATGAAGGAACTCTAACTGGAGAGAACCGTGAGCGGAAGTAAGATCGACCCAAATTTCTTTTTCGTTGAATATAAGTTTTACAGTAAAACAAAAACAAGATATACATTCACTTAAATTATAGCATGCAATACTAAAAGAAAACTTAGGGTTTCAGAAACCCTTACCTTTTAAGAACACTTTCTTTAAGAATCCCTCGAACAAATCACGAACAGATCTTCTTCTCCAAAAAGGGATACCACTACTTGAGAACCTTTTGTATTCTCTTGGGACAAACGATTCAAGCAAGAGTTATGGGCTTTGCTTGAATCCTTGGAAGAGGGAAGGAGATGGAAAGGAGGAGAGGGAAAAGATGAACTTTTCTTCTTTGTTTTTGCTTTCTTCAGTAGAATTTTTCTTCTTTGTGTTCGCTTTCTTCTGTGAGAACTCTTCTCAGAGATAATTGAGGAAGAAGATGAATCTCCAACCACTCTCTTTCACAACCCACATAAATTAACTGAGGGAATGGGTGGAGAGAGTTGTAACTCTTTCCCTTTAATTAATTTCAATTAAATTAATATATATATATATATATATATATATATATATATAATATAATAACTACTTTATTATATATATACACACTATATGTTATATCAAATATAACATATAACCTATAGTTTTATATTGCATCAAATACAACATAACCTATAGATTTTATTTTCTCTTAATAATACATGACATTTAATATAAATCACATTTATATTAAATTCACTTATATGCATTTCATCCATATAATTGATATTTGGATCATATCCAAATATTTAATTCCTCTCGATATAAATCATATTTATATTAAATTTAATTACATGAATTTCATTCATATAATTAGTATTTGAATCATATTCAAGTTCCTCTCATATTACCTTAAATTATAATGTATCAAATACATTATATTAATTATATCACATATATAATCAATTTAATTAATTATATCATATAAAATTAATTCTCTCAATTAATTTGAACACTACCAATTAATCCAAAACTAATTCTCAACTAAATCCCTGTTGAACTACAAAGGGGACCTTATAGACCTGTAGATTGAAACTCTAATAGTACTTAGATAATTAATTAAACTCTTTAATTAAATTACCCAACATCCGTTAGTTGTCGGTCACTCAACAAAAGACCTACAGCTGCACTATTCGCACTACAAATAAATTTTTGTGTGCATTAGATATAACCAATCAACAATGCGATGACCCTTCACAAATTGCTCGTAAGTACAGTTGGGCCAAAATACCGTTTTGCCCTTGTAGTTACATCTAACTCCTTAAGTACCACTGGTCTCTCTAATGAACAATAATTCATAATCCAACTATGACCAAGTCCCTCTCAGGCCAGGAGAGGGTGTGGGCACTATGTTCAAGACCTGGAATAAGCCCTTAAGGAAGCAATTTATCTATTTCCCCCTACATCGGGGAATGAGTAAATTCTGTCTTGTGTAGCAGTGTTCCCGGCTCCCCAATCAGACGAATTCCCAAAATGATAGGTTTGTTGAGTTGGCAATCTGGCTACTCTCACCTATACAAATCAAAGGACCGACTTTATGAGCAGAAGTTCACAACTCACTCAGGATTCAGGTCATGTCACCTATGGTTATCCTAGTGAAATGTAAGTCTCTATTATTAACGGCGTTATATACAGAGATTAGTCATTTCATAGTCCGGTCTTATACAAACTCTTTATATATGATACACCCGCTCACATGTCTCTACATGAACGATCAGGATTTGATCATTTGCAACACTTTACGACACTTGTAACACCTACAAAGCGGGTCGTATTCATAATGTCACCAAGATAAGGTACCTAGTCTTATCCATCTTCTACAGACCATTTAGGTTATTATTAAATAATATCCACTCGTATGTCTCTACATACTTGTTTAAATTACATGAAATAACCTTGGATCTTAGTTCGTTAGATTGAGTATATACTAATAAAATAACACTTATTTTATCAACCACAACATGTTTACAAAAAGTTTACAAACTATGAGAATACAAGGAGATGTAGGACACCAATCCCGACATTTAAGATTCTAAGACTATTTGATAGAACATGGAATTGTATCTCAACTCTCAGCACCTGTTACACCTCAGTAGAATGGTGTATCAAAAAGAAGAAATAGAACCTTGTTGGACATTGTTTGGTTTATGATGAGTTATGTTCATTTCCTTGATTCGTTTTGGGGTTATGTAGTAGAAATTGCAGCTTATATTTTGCATTGTGTTCCATTCAAGAGTATTTCTAAAACATCTTTGAAATTATAGAATGATCATAAAAGTAGTTTACATAATTTCCAGATTTGGGGTTGCCCAACATGTATGCTTAAGGCGAATCCTAAGAACCTCGTTCAAAACTATGTCTATTTATAGACTACCCCAACGGAATGAGAGGTGGTTGCTTCTATGATCCTAAAGATAATAAAGTGTTTATGTCGACAAATGCTACATTTTTAAAAGAGGACCACATTAGGGAGTATATACCATATAGTAAGATAGTGTTAAACGAGCTTTCCAATGAAACTACTAAAATTTCACCAAGAATTAATGAAGAACCTAGTATATCAACAAGAGTTGTTGATGTAGATTCATCTAGTCGGTCACATCCACTTCAATCGCCAAGAGAGCCTCGACGTAGTGTGAGGTTTTCAAACCCACCTATTCATTACATGGATTTAATAGAAACCTTAATTGTCATTTCTGATGGCAAGGTTGAGGATCTATTGTTCTATAAATAGATAATGGATGATGTGGACAAGAATGAATGAATCAAAGCTATGAATCTTGAAATTGAGTCTATGTACTTCAATTCAGTCTGGGATCTTGTAGAAAACATTATGGGGTCAAACCTATAGGTTGCAACTGGATCTACAAGAGGAAAATGGGTGTGGATGGTAAAGTACAGACATTTAAGGCTAGACTGATGGCAAAGGGTTATACCTAGGTTGAGGGAGTTGACTATGAGGAAACTTTCTCACTTTACCACATTATAGTCTATCCAGATACTCCTATCCATCGTCGCATATTATAACTATGAGATTTGGCAAATGGACGTCAAGATTACCTTTCTGAATGGAAATCTTAAGGAGACCATCTATATATAACAACCAGAGGGATTCATTTCCCAAGGTCAAGAGGAAAAGATTTGCAAGCTTAATCGGTCCATTTATAGAGTGAAAAAAGCTTCTTGATCTTAGAATATTTGATACTACAATCAAATGTTATAAGTTTGATCAAAATGTTGATGAGTCTCGTGTTTACAAGAAAATCGTCAACAGTTCAGTAGCTTTCTTAAAATTGCATGTAGACGATATCCTGCTCATTGGGAATGATGTAGATCTATTGACTGATGTTAAGCAATGGTTAGCGGCCCAATTTCAAATGAAAAGTTTTGGAGAGACATAGTTTGTTCTAGGGATCTAGATCTTCAGCGATCGTTAGAACAAAACGCTGGCTTTGTCTCAGGCATTGTACATTGATAAGATGTTTGTCAAATATTCGATGCAAAATTCCAAGAGAGGTTTGTTACCTTTCAGGCATAGAATTGTTTTGTCTAGGGAACAGTGTCCTAAAACACCTCAAAAGGTTGAGAAAATGAGAGCATCCCCTATGCATCGGCTGTTGGCAGCCTAATGTATGCAATGTTATGTACTAGATCTGACATTTTCTATGCAATGAGGATAGTCAATAGATATTGATCTAATCAAAGATTATATTACTGAACAACAGTTAAAACTATCCTCAATAATTTTCATAGACGAAGGATTACATGTTTGTTTATGGGTCTAAGGATTTGATCCTTATAGGATACACTAATTCTTATTTTCAGACTGATAGGGATTCTAGGTAATCCATTTCAGGACCAGTGTTCACTCTTAATGAATGGAGAAGCACAAAGCAAGGTTATATAGTTGACTCTACCATGGAGGCAGAGTATGTAGCAACTTGTGAAGCTACCAAGAAGGTTCTGTGGGTTAGGAAGTTTCTGACTGATTTGGAAGCTGTTCCAGACATTTCGATTCCCATCGCTCTCTATTGTGATAATAATGGTGTTGTGTTGAATTCCAGAGAGCCTAGAAACCATAAACATGGAAAGCATATAGAGCGCAAGTATCATCTTATCCAGAAGATTGTGCATCGAGGAGACATGATCATCATAAAGATCACTTCGAAGCACAATGTTACTGATCCATTTACAAAGGCTCTCATGGCTAAAGTATTTGGGGGACACATGGAGAGTCTAGGTCTAGGAGATATGCTCATCTAGTCTAGGGTAAGTGGGAGATTTTACTAGGTACGTAACGTATGCCTTAGTTTATTGTGTTTTGTGTACTTTACTGGTTTGTACTTTATATTTGTACACCCTACTAGCTTTAAGACAAGTGGGAGATTGTTGTGGTTGATGTCCTAAATCTCATGGTCTTGTAGTTTGTAAATTATATTTGTACAAATATATTATTTATTAAATAAAATAAGTGTTATTTTATTTGACATTTAGTTGCATTAACCCAAACTAATAAACTAAGATCCAAGGTTATTCTAGTGGATCATGTATGTGGAGATAAATAAGTGGATCGTGTTTAAGTAATAATCTGAATGGATTGTAGTATATGGATAAGGCTGAGTACTTTATCTTAGTAACACTACGGATACAACCCATTTTGTAATTTTTACAATTGTTGTAAAGTGTTACAAATAATTTGATCCTGATCATTCATATGGAGACATACGAGCAAGGGTATCCAATACAAAAAATTTGTATAAAATTAGACCATAAAAGTAATGGTCTTTCTTTACAACACCGTTGCTAGAAGAGACTTACATTTCACCAGGATGACCATAGATGACTTGACTTTAATCTTGAGTGAGTTTGTGAACTCCTGCCTATAAGAATGGTCCTTTGATTTGCATAGGTGAGAGTGGCCAGATTCGTTGACTCAATATGCCTATCATTTTGGGGTTTTGTTTGATTGGGGAACTGGGAACACAGCTATAAAATAAGAAATTCACTCCTTCTCGATTGTTAAGGCAAGTATATAAATTTCTCCCTTAAAGGTTGATTCCAAGTCTTGAACAATGTGTCGTCACTCCCTCTCCTGGCCCAAGAGGGGTTCAGTTATAGTTAGACTATGACTAGTTATATAATAGAGGAATTAGTCGCACTTAAGGAGTTAGATGTGTCACTACTTACTGATTTAAAATCTAGCAAACATGGGTGTATTTAAGGAGAATTACTATTTTTTTTATTTTAATAATTGTACCTTTCTTTCAAACTTTGCAATATGACATAGGGATTTATAAAATAAGATATTCAATTTTTAATCCCTTATGAATATGATGTCAAAGAAAAATCATGATACTTTTCTTTTCTTGATTAGACGTTGTATTTACATTATTAATTAATTTCTCCAAAATACATGACAGCCAATTGAATTTCAACATCAAGCAGCAATACAAATGATTGTTTTTATTAATATCAAGAGCTACAAATTCTAGTTGGGTAAGGTTTGTCATGATAAATCTATAACAAAAATATATATTAATATCATAAAGTTTGACACGGTAACTATAACAAATAATTATACTCATATTAGGATTTTTTTTTTAAAATAATGTTATTTTAATATATATTGACAAAAATAAGGTAGGATTGAAAGTATTTTTAAAAATAGGTGTTTGCTGAAACTATTGACAAAATTAGGGTAGTGAAATTGTGTACGGGGTACACGATTTCCATGTGGAAAACTCGTGTACGGGGTACACGATTACCGTTTAATCCAATCAGCACCACATCGGTTGACTGATTGATCGATCCCATGGAGACTCGTGGACCCGGTCCACAATTTATTTTTCTTTTTTTAAAAAAAATAGATTGACTAATTATTATTTTTTAATCGGAGATGTACATCAATATTAAGACTTTAGGAACGGGTCCACAAATTCCTTCATTATTAATCTTAATTATATATTTAATCTACAATGAAAACATAATTATCTTGCACTTATATTTAAAAAAATGTCATGATATTAAAGAAGATTTACAATTAGTTCTTTAATTTACAATTTGAAAATGAAAATTTACATAAAATTTAAAAACGACCCCTTGGCCCTTACCTCTCATGGAGGTTGTCTTTGTATCCTTCTAAATTAGGTTCACCTTGTTGTCGTTGTTGTCTACGATGAATACATTTTCGATCGGTGTCAGCAACATTATGTTGTCTTGTTTGTTGAATAATACCTTCTATGTTGACCAATGTTTACTGACACATTGAACCCAAGTCTGGTAAGTTGTTCTGTACTGAATATTGTTGTACATCTCCGATAAAATTATTCTATACAATCAAAAAAATAAATATTAAACAATATTCATATCATATATATAGAAAATGTCTGATTTTAAATCTCTTACCATGCAGTAATAATAAGTATCGTCAGGTGTGATAAATCACCTCGTGATTGAATTATACTAGGAAAAGTAGTCATCTCATATAGCTAGTCCATTTGTTAATTCTCCCTGTGCACAACGATCATGTCGTCCATGCCAGTAGGATATATATTCCGCGTGGATTCAATGCCAGTCTTGGTCGTGCTTACCTCTCAAATTAATCTAGTATAATACTATGAGCGTATAGGACAACGAATGTATTTTTTTATAGCAAGCTATAAATCTGTTTTAGTATTAAACAACATTCCTTTCTGTATTAAACTACAGTTATCTACACCTATATTCATTTCCTCCAAAGTACTAGTTCACATGTTGAATTTGTAATTTCCCAATCTATTTAGGTGAACATATCCGATGGTACCAACTCAAAATCATGTTCCCCACTACTGTCATTTCTAAATAATTCATCAACTTCAACGTCAATGTCACTATCTCCATCATTTTCAGGTTCAAGAATAATTAAATCTTCAGGACGCATCGACATATTTATAATTATTTTTTCATGAAAAAAATATATGCTAATATGTCAACGCAACACAATCCAATTTCTAAGTTCAACATATAAAATCTAAATATTATACATTTAAATCAATCCAAATCTAAGATTCATAAAGTATACATTTAAATCAGCCAAAATTTAAGATTCATAAATTATACATTTAAATCACCCAAATCTAAGATCCATAAACTATACATTTAAATCAGCCCAAAGAAAAACAAAATAATATATCCATGAATCATACATTTAATTAGCCTAAATGCAAACAAAATAATATATATATGAACCAATCTTCATTTTTAAGTTCATAAACATAATCTAATTTCTAAGTTCATAAACTACATTAGAACTACACATTAAGTTCATAAACTACATTAGACAAAATCAGAAAAGTAGCCCAACAAAATCAGCCCAACAAATAGACTAACATATACATATATTTCTAGATTTAATCCAACAAATAAATCATGGATCCATAAACTACACATTAAGTTCAGCCCAAATGCAAAAAATATAAGTGCCATAAAATATATATATATATATATATATATAAAGATTATATATTTGAAAACAACGTAGGAAATTTGTTTTACCACAATCAAAGAGAGGAGAAGCTTTTGGACGAATGGTTGGATGGATGGTTGGACGGACGGTTAAATGGAGGCATACAACTTAAGGTAGGAGATTTTCGGATAATTTGTTTGGATGGACAAATAGAGGAGAATTTTGGACGGGGAAGACGGAAGAAAATAGGAGGCAGAAGGCTTTCGAATGGAGGAAGAAGAAGGGTCGCGACGGTTTAATAGAGAAGGGTGTCATGTATCCGGTACATGACTTAAGGTAACATGACCTCAATCCTGAGTGAGTTGAGAACTCTTGCATTATATGGTCCTTTGATTTGCATAGGTGCAAGTGGCCTGATCGCCAACTCAAACTATCATTTTTGGGATTCGTTTGATTTAGAAGCTGGGAACTCAGCTACACAAGATGGAATTCACTCCTTCCCTGAAGCAGGGGTAAGTAGATAAATTGCACCTTTAAGGGTTGATCCCAGGGCTTGAACGATGTGACGCCGCACACCTTCTCATGGCCTGAGAGATGTCTATACATAGTAGAACTATGTTGTATTGTTCATTAGAGGGATCAATGGTACTTAAGGAGTTAGATGTAACTACAGGAACAAAACAATAAATTGGCCCAGTTGTACTTATGAGCATCTATGAAGGGTTATCGTATTGCTGATTGGTTATATCCAATGGACACAGAAATATATCTGTGGTAAGAAGAGTTCAGCTGTCGGTCTTTAGTGGAATGCCTAGCAGTTAACAGATGGTGGATCTCGTGGCTAAAGAGTTTAGTCAGCTATTCACGTACGGTTGGAGCTTCGAGCCAAAGGTCCATAAGGTCCCCTTGGTAGCTCAATGGATTCAAGTTGAGAATCAGTTTTTGGATCAGTTTGAAATGTTCACATTGACAAGAGGGAGTTCGATTATATATGATATGATTGAACTGGTTAATTATATATGATATGATTGACTTTATGTATGAGATACATTATTTTGAGGAAAATAGATATAAATATGATTTATATCTAGTGGAGGAGAAAACACTATGGTTTATATGTGATATTAAACTATAGGTTAATGAATATAATATGATTATATTTATTATTTTAATTTGACAATTATAGGATAATTGTGCCCCGATATGATTTATATCTAGTGGAGGAGAAAACACTATAGTTTATATGTGATATTAAATTATAGGTTAATGAATATAATATGATTATATTTATTATTTTAATTTGACAATATAGGATAATTGTGCCCGCTGTTTTCTCCATAACCGTGTGTTATTGGGAGGTTCTATTTAGTTTTCGTAACTGAAGAATAAAATAAATATCGTTTTAATTTTGCAAAAGATCAAGTAATTCGTTCACAAAGTGTATACAGCCTGGCATAGCAAACTGAGAGACTATACGATAGCTCAAAGTTACTACACGATTGTATACACGTACGCATCTTTCTAAACGATCGTACGATCACAGTCTATTTACTATACGATCATATACCTTCTTCTAAACAATCAAGCATTGTCTATACGATAGACTCTGCCTTCCCCCACTTGCTTGGTCGTTGTTTACGATCTTCTTTCCTCCTTCCTTCTACAAAATTTCATCAGAGCTCACACTTTGGATTCTCACACCGAGAATACCGAGGGTTCCAAGTGGCAGTGCCATACCCATTCTTGTGTTTATGTGGAGGTCGTTCGTGAGTAGACGACTGGGTTACGTGAACGATTGCTTGGACAATCCAGCAAGTGGAGTAGTCCCTGTTTGAGAGAATGATTTTTGCTGAAGGGGAGTCTTCAACTAGTATGTATTCGTTCTCTTATTGTTTATTTGTTAAAAGCATGCCCGTAATTTGTAGTATAATGCATATTTGTTCTGTTTGAATGTAAATGTTGTAATTCTGTCACAATGTATTTAGAACGATCTGCTTCCGCTCAGAGGTACTCTTGTATAAGATTTCCTTCAAAACTCAACATAAGTTTATATCATTTATTAAATTAAATCTAGTATATATAAAAAAAAATAAATAATTCACGTACGAGGCTAGTAATGGGAGTAGTAGAATTATGCACTATTTCGTGTATATACTTTTGCACATAGTACCCGCATCCTACAGAATCTAATTGACGGGGTACTGCATATGAAGAAGTTGAAAACAATTATTCTTATGTTTGAATGAACGTAAATTGTTAAAAAAATGAATGCAAAATTTACCTTTACAAGTTACCATTTTAGAGAAGACTGATGATATTGGATATCGTGCTTAGCTTGCCATGTCTTCAATCTACTAAATAGTTTGAAAACATTAATTAAACATAAATACTTGAATTAAGAGCTAAGAAAGTTCAGTTACACTTACATATTTATAACTCCATGAAAATGCTCTTGAATCTTACTTCGAATAGAGTCCAAAACATAAACATAATTTCTTGTAGATTGGTTACAATCAATATCCAATGAGAACTATAACAAGCAACAATTTTGAAATATTAGTACGCGTATAATGCAAATTAAAAATGACTAAAGAACTTGTATTTACTTACCCGGTGTTATATGGAATAAGAACTAATTGGTCCAAATTAGCCAATTCTAGTTAGTTGGTTAAATTTCTAGATTGAAGATCTAGAGACTTGATATGTGGCGATATTGCTTAATCAATTAAAAAAAAAAAAAAAAAACTTCTTAGTAATATCACGGCCACATTCATCCCAAAGATACCTAAACAAAGTAAAAGTTATTATTTAAACATGAAACAAAATACACATGAAGATTGTGAATCTAGATGAGTCATACGTACATAATGTATGTCAATATACACATATAACCAATTTCAACCATATTGCAATATTTGATAAGATTATTGCGGCCTAAATAAACAAATTTGTCTCTTCCAAATATATGCTCGTTCAAATTAATACGGATCATGTCTACATCGTTCATGTTGTGTATGACATGTTCATTCAAGAGTTTGATGGTGCCATTGGTGTCCATATATTTGGAGGAGTGGCCAACACTTTTAGTTGTTGAATGGTCCTACCATAACCAAAGTTACAAAAATTTAAAGTAAAAAATAATAATAAATAACCAAACTCATATACTGAAAAAAAGGCATATTTTTTTCCTCGTCAACTATAATTACAAGTTCACGAGGCCATGTTATGAAGTTGGCCATTGCTGGATTTAAAGACTCTATTTTTCCCTTCACAGGAATTGGATTGGAAAATCTTCTCCCATGACAATGTCAATCAGTAATTTAACCATTAAGCATTACATATCATCATCAAACGTTGTGGCTACTGCAATAATATTATTTAGAGTTCCTATAGCCAAGTGACATGGATGTCCCCTTAACGAATTTAAAAGAACTAATGTCATTTATGGTTAAGCACAATATGATTAAAATTTAAAAGTCACAACAAATAAATTACCTCCAAATCTTCTTTAGGCATTTCTCAATATCCTCTTCTTCAAATGCACTAAGTACGACACTTCCAACAGATGATTTGGTTTGATGAGATTGTTTGCTATGAGTCTTACAATTTGGGTACAATGGTTTCTTCGCATCTTCTAATTATTCTTCAAAATTATCTGATTTATCATTAAAATAGTTATATGCAGCCTCAAACTTTCCAATTGTGTCATCAACATCAACTTTGTCTCTTTCACTAGTAGACAAATTTTCATTGTTTCTCTTAATCAGTAATGATTCATCGTGAAAAATCCATGTCTGATAACTTTGATCTATACCATTAGAAAATAAGTAATCTCTTATTGTGTTCACATTTAGAGTCTTTGCATTCACACCTTCAAACATGGACAACTCATGACATTCGGTATATTTGAATGTTGTAGACCATTTTAAATAAACATCTCAACCCCTAAACCATACTCAGCTGACATTCTATTCATTTTCATCCCTGACTTATCCAAGATTGTATAAATATACAACTTAATCTACAAAATAGATAAACAATAACGAGGGAAAATTACGTAATGCAAGCTTGTAAATTTAACCATAATAAACAATAAGACCTAAAACATTAACAAATTGGTTCTAATATACAGTTGAACCACACCAAGAAAGACTATCAACAAAGTACATATTTTTTAACTAATTTCATTCCAACATTAACAAATTTCAAGTAGCTTAAAAAGATCAGCCTTTTGTCTTTGTGTTTTCACATCGAGAATTCTTTGCAGATGAAGAGATGTCAAAGGGGTTGCTTACTTCCCAAACAGATCTTCCTACATCTATATATAAACGCTGGTTTATCAAGAATACGCAAGAAAAGCACTTCGGATTGTTGATTCATCGCCAGAGATGGCTTAGAACCAATAGTTCATTATCTAATGGATTTTTCCATTATAATACTCCATCCGAGAGTTATTAGTATTTATCAAATTTGTTCCTATCTAACGGAACACTATTGGATCAAATGACAAAGACATTGTTGAGAAAAAGATGGCTTTTCCCAGATGAAATGCAAATTGGATTCATGTAACAAGAGAAAGGTTTCCCATTCCTTAGCCGGAAAAATATGTGGCCATGAAATAGGGATTGAGTGGAACAGAATTGACTAGATGATAGAGTCGTGAAAATACCAGTTTCTTCCATATTTTGGACCCAGATTTGAACTGGGGAAAAAGGGATTTGCAGTCCCCCGCCTTACCGCTCGGCCATGCCGCCAAAACGATCCAAAATATTGATATTGGATTGGCTCTATCTCTTCCATTGATAGTATCTTACAACACNCCGCTCGGCCATGCCGCCAAAACGATCCAAAATATTGATATTGGATTGGCTCTATCTCTTCCATTGATAGTATCTTACAACACACAATATCTAAAACTAAAAACTGCAAAACTTTGCTTTCTTTTTTATTGAAAGACAAAAATGTGGATTTTTAGTCACAAAAGCAAAAATTCAGGACAAATGGGAACCATTAACTTTATAAAACATAAAATTAATGAAATAACACTTGAACCACATCAATCAAGCTGAATCAACCAAGTAAGACCAAATTAGTTTATATATAATTGAAAGAAAAGGATTTTTTATATACACTTAAACCACACCAAGCAAGACTACCAACCAAGTATATATTCTTCAGCTAATTTAATTCCAACATTTCAAAATTTCAAGAAGCTTAATCATTTGAACAAAATATAAAATTAATGAAATAACATTTGAACCACACCAATCAAGCTTAGTCAACCAAGTAAGACCAAATTAGTTTATATATAATTGAAAAAAATGATTTTGATTATACATTTAAACCACACCAAGCAAGACTACCGACCAAGTATATATTCTTCAACTAATTTAATTCGAACATTTCAAAGTTTTAAGAAGCTTAACATTGGAACAAAATATAAAATTAATGAAATAATACTTGAATCACACTAAATCAAGCTTAATCAACCAAGTAAAGACCAAATTAGTTTATATATAATTGGAAAAAAAAAGATTTTGAATATACTTAAACCACACCAAACAAGATTACCAACAAAATATATATTCTTCAACTAATTTAATTCCAACATTTTAAAATTTCAAGAAGCTTAATCATTGGAACAAAACATAAAATTAATGAAATAACACTTGAACCACACCAAAAACCACCGGAAAAATGCCCACGACGACGAAAAACCACAGAAAGAACGCCCACAACGATGACGAACCATCGGAAGAATGCCCACGACGATAGAGATCCAAGCAACGCCGGTGACGACGACGATCAGAAGTGATTCGCACGGCCAAGCTAAGGAGAAGAGAGGGTTTGGTAAGAGAAAGGTGAAAGGAGAGAGAAGATTTGATACATAGACATCATATGTATGGAACGTTCATAACGCAAAACACAAAAACAAAAACAAAAATAAAATTAGTCGACCTCTAGCAATTGAAAGTGTTAAAAAGAAAATTAGACATAACCAATGTTATCTCTTTTGTGGCGTGTATTACAAATGCATCATACAATATATTTATAGTACTTTGAAAGAGTTTAGATTACAAGATGTAATTCAAATTTGGTAACTCATGATTGGAGGTTATGGATTTGTGTAAGCAAAGTAGAATATGGATATTTACTTAACATTACATTTATAGTAAATCATATTTAGTAAGACTATACTTATAAATTGAATAAAGTAAAACTAAGTTAATTTTGAATTATTAGGTAATCCACGTGTAAAGCATTAATTTTGAAAGGAAAGAACACAGTTGTCAAGACAATCTTTTTAAACCGGTTTCATGTGATATGTTTAGCACAAATTCAAATTGTTCGTAAATAAATTATTAGGAAGTCCACGGCATGGAGAACATTTATATATAATATAACTCCCTATATTCATTTAGGAATGAATAAAATATGTTGGCTTGACAAGGGAGAGCACCAATCCACCTTTGGAGGTTAATTTTGACTAGCGGGAGGTTATCAATTTTATTAATAGAGTGGATTCTTCCCTTTCTGAAATTCAGATTTTTATTTTGAAAATTTTGTTTTTTGGACAAATCTATTAATATTTTGTATTTTTGTCAGGTTCTTTGAGAGGAGAATAAAATTGTTCATATTTTTATAGGTTTGACATCTTCTAAAAGTTAGTTTTTGATCTGTAAACATATTTGGTTTAGATAGTATTTTCCCATCATTCATGATGGGAAGATTAGGTTGTAAACTTCTTTGGTTGTTTTCTTTGTTAGCTTAAAATTAAAAAAAATCAAGATGAAAACTAAAAATCGAGGTGACATTATGTTTGAAATTTTCGTCCATGTCACAACAAGTTCATTTTCACATGTGTATGAATTCGATCTATTGAAATGTCTTGAATTTGTTATTTAGTATTTCGCCTAACCAAGAACGATATTTGTACCCTATTCTGTTTTGGGTATAAGAAGGATACTGTATATAAATCTCTTTAAACTTGAAAAAAAAAATTGTATTTTATACTCTTTTCTCCTCAAGATAGAAAAACAACTTTCTCTCCTTTAATGAACCACGTGAATGTGTAGTGGTTCCTTCTTGGGTTGATTCTTTGCTTGTCAATTGTTTTTGTCATAATAGTTTCGACATAGTCATAAGATGTTAAAATCAACATTTTCATTATATCTTATAAAAAATGGTGAAATATAACAAAAGTATAAAATATCAATAAAACAGCAAATATACAAAGCTATGGACTTAATGAGAAATTCAAACTTTTTTCTACAACATGTAGGGTGGAGAAATCAATCATTTGACTTCGATGTTGATAATACAAGTATTATGTCAGTTCAACAATATTTATTTTGACAATTTAAACTTATTTTAAAAGATTGAAATATTTGTTAATTTAAACCATTTTTACAAAATTTTCTATAAGCGAATGTTTTTAAAAAATATCCATCGACATTTAAATTTTATTGATTATATATTTTTACTGACATTCTACGAGTCTTCCACATTTCTATCAATGTCAACGTTTAAAGTTTGGGATCTAAAAGATTATGGAAAATCTTAAGTGTTATCTAGGTTGAATCTATCTTAGTGTAGGCCCAAATGATTACTCAATAAAATTTTGCCATGTGACAAAATAGTTTTTAAAAGAATTAATTGTTTACATTTTTTTTTTTTAAAGGAATGCATGGGATTTGCCGATTATTATATTACTCAAGAGCTATAAAAATGCACTCAATCAAGCATCCAATCTCACACACAAAAATCTATCCCATCTTCGCCTCAAACCTTTTCAAGCCAAAACTCCCAAACACACACGAAAGCAAATGACTTCCTCCATGGATTCCCTCCCCCATGTCTTTCTCGTCAGCTTCCCTGGCCAAGGTCACATAAACCCCATGCTCCGCCTTGGCAAAAAACTCGCCGTCTCCGGTCTCCTCGTCACCTTCTCCACGACGGCCAATCTCGGCCGTGACATGAAGAAGGCTGGCAGCATCTCCGACACCCCAACCCCTCTCGGCCGTGGCTTCCTCCGCTTCGAATTCTTCGACGATGGCCGCACCAACGAAGACTCCGTCCCCTCCCTCTCCATGTCCTTCGACCAATACATGCCACAGCTCCGTCGTCTAGGTTCAATTTCACTACTCCAGATCTTGAAGAACCAAATCAAAGAAAACCGACCAGCCGTCTCCTGTGTTATTGGAAACCCTTTTGTGCCATGGGTGTGTGACGTTGCCGACCAATTGGGAATCGCCTCAGCTGTCCTTTGGGTCCAATCATGCGCCGTCTTTTCCATTTATTCCCACCATTTTAACGGCTCAATCCCTTTCCCTTCTGAAACCCAACCAAACGTTGACGTTCAACTTCCTTCTTTGCCTCTTTTAAAGCACGACGAAATCCCAAGCTTTTTGCTTCCGAACAACCCTCTTCACGACATTGGGAAAGCCATTTTGGAGCAGTTTTCGAACCTCTCGAAGCCCTTCTGTATATTAATCGACACTTTTGAAGAACTCGAGAGCGAGATCGTTGACTTCATGTCGAAAAAATTCCCGATTAAGGCGGTGGGGCCGTTGTTCATGCATTGTAGTGAAATTAAAACAAGGATTTCGGGAGATTGTTTGAGAGCTGATGAATGTATGGAGTGGTTAGACTCAAAGCCAAAAGGGTCGGTGGTTTATGTGTCGTTTGGGAGTGTTGTTTATTTGAAACAAGAACAAGTTGATGAGATTGCTTATGGACTTATAAATTCTGGGTTTTCCTTCTTGTGGGTCTTGAAACCACCTGCAAGTCTTGGGGTCAAGCGCCATGTCCTTCCTAATGAGGTTTGTACATTTTCTTTTTATTTCTTTTTTAAAGAAAACTATCTACATGAATGTGCTATTTTAGTATGTCTCTGTTTATTCACCGTCACATGTTAGGTGCAATTATTCTACAAATATGAAAAATAGAGGTACAAAAGAAGATGAAATTTTTGGATAGATGTAAAGTACAAAAATGAGTGGAAGATAAAGCTACTTAATAAACGTAAAAATTTCACTAGTATTTACTATTGAAGTTGAGTTGTATACTAACTTAGTTAGTAGGCAAATGAGATTGATCTTCTTTCATTATTTTAATAAATAAATCTTAAGGTCAAATATGTTTAATTAAGTCTTGAGTGCAAAAATGAAGGCTGAAGCCTAAATGATAATTATCAATATCAACAAAAATAAAATAAAATGACGTAAGAGGCATTAAAATATTAGACACTGGCTTTCCTAATATTTTAATTAAATGTTGAAAGCTACATAGTACGTCCCAATCCAATAAAAAATAATAAGATTACAATTGTTAACACTTTAAAATTAATAATGAGGTGTTAGCTTTTAAAAATTTACAATGAAAACAAAATCAATAAGTTAAAAGTGGAATCTAAATTTTATTATATCTACAATTTTTTTTAATATGTTATATGTGTTAATATTTTAAACTTAATTGTTATATTTAAAAAAAAAATCACAAATATTTACGGTATTCTCCCATGCAATTATCGTAGTGGAAAATAAAATTTAAAAGAATTTAAAAAATGAGACTAAGATATCACCATAAAAATTCGACTTTATATATATATATATATATATAATTAGATTCTTTCTTCTCTTATAGATTACGGAAGAGGCCGGCGAGAGAGGGAAGGTGGTACAATGGAGTCCACAAGAACAAGTACTCTCACACCCATCAGTCGCATGTTTCATGACGCATTGCGGTTGGAACTCGTCGGTGGAGGCGATCAGCTCCGGTGTCCCGGTGGTGGCGTTTCCGCAGTGGGGAGATCAGCCCACCAACGCCAAGTTTCTCGTCGATGCCTTGGGTATCGGCATCCGCCTGTCTCGCGGCGCCGGAGAAGACAGACTAATCAAAAGAGATGAGATCGAGAAGTGCCTTAAAGAAGCCATGGAAGGACCCAAGGCAGTGGAGATAAGAAAGAACGCCTTGGAGCGGCAAATTGCGGCGGAGAAGGCGGTGGTTGACGGTGGATCTTCCGATAAAAATATCAAACAATTTATTGATGAGATTAGGAAACGGTCTCTTGTTTGTGGTGGGAATCTCCAAGTTTGTCCCTCTGCTACCTAGAAACTTACAAACTTTCTTTGATCCGCACTTTCCTTTTCTTTCTTTGTTTTTAGACTCTGTTTGCAAGTTTGTGGAAACATCTCAAAAATAATAATTTATTATAACATACAGAAGTGGATAGGTATCAGGCTTTCGATTTAGTTTTCTTCAAAATTTGTACGTTGCATGATCATTTACGAATCTCAAATTTATAATTCTATATCAGTATAATTTATCATATCTTTTCTCACATTATTCAATTTTTTTAATGAAAATTAGAGGTGATTAATAATCAAAATATCTCAATTAGGTTTGACACATCACTAGGCCCCCTCACCATACCTTAATCGATTCAACTTTTATAACAATTATTTTCTTAAACTCTTATCAAATAACTTAGGTCACGTTTACCAATCCGTAACGAAAATTGGTGCAAGGGATTCCATTGATGGCGTATCTAATGGGTCACAATCACAAATATAATTGAATTGTTCTTTATCACGTTTACTTAGAATTACAAATCTGTTACATTTATTGTTGTCATAATCGTTATCGTTACTATTTAACCTAAACGGTAACAGTAATAATAAGATATTAATCTAAAGGGTAACAATAATAGTAATGATAACATTACGAATTTAAGATAATGGTAAATGTGACAGATTCATACTTCACATACTGTTATGGTCATAATGTAATGGTAATAATAGCGGTAACTGTAACAGTAGTTCTAATGATATTAGCCAGTTGGTCCCATGTAATATTGAAAAACAATCAAATTGATCACCCTCCGCGTCTCAATTGGATTGTGTTCTTCGATTACAAGGTAAACAACAACAAACGTAATCAAATCGGACCTACTTTTTTAGATTATGATTAATTTATTATGTTTCCCCTAGGATAAACATGGCCTTAGATCAAACATAAAATTAGTTTCAATTCAAAATATATAAATTATTAAATAATTATATTATATGAATTATAAATTAAGTATAATATCGATATGAAAATAAGGGGGTGTTTGGCTCACCAATATGAGTTGAGCTATACCAACTCATTGGTTGGCTCACCAACTTTAAATGTTGGTAGAGTTGACCAACTCAACTNGGGTGTTTGGCTCACCAATATGAGTTGAGCTATACCAACTCATTGGTTGGCTCACCAACTTTAAATGTTGGTAGAGTTGACCAACTCAACTCCAACTCTCCTTTCTTCCTATGTTTTCAATGGCTCCACCCATCGGCAACTATCACACTCTGAGAACTAACTCCGGGCTCTAACAACCATCTTTTATGACAACTCCGACGACCAACTCTAGGTTTCGAAAACCACCTCCGATGACAACTACGGCGATCAACTCGGGACTCTGACAACCATGTCCAATGACAACTCCGACGATCAAGTCCGAGCTTCAACAACCACCTCCGATGATAATTCCGGCGACGAAATTTGGACTCCGAGAACCACCTCCGATGATAGCTCCGGTAACCAACTCCAAACTCCGACAACCTTCACACAACCAACTCCGACAACCAATTCTAGCCTCCGAAAACCACCTCCGGTGACCCAACTCCGACGACCACCTCCATGCTACCAACTCCGATAACCAATTGGTTCCGATAACAAACTCCAATGACCAACTCCGATAACCACCTTCGTAAGCTTCAACCACCACCTCCGACTACAAACACCGATGAAAATCACCTTCGATGATCACCTTTGAGCGAGTAACTCCAACGACCAACTCAAGGCTTCAACAACCACCTTTGACAACAAACTCCGATAGCCAACTCTAATACCACCTTCATGCAACTAACTTCGGGTTCCGACAGTCACCTCCGACTACAATCACTAGCGAAAATCATCTTTGATGATCAACTTCGACGACCAATTTTGTCCGACCAACTCTAGGATTCGAAAACCACCTCCGATGACAAACTTCAACAACCAACTCCAATACACCTTCATATGACCAACTTTAGGCTCCGACAACCACCTCCGACTACAAACTCTAGGAAAAATCATCTTCGATAATCAACTTTGACAACCACTTCTAACTACTATAAAAGTAATGACTGTTAAAGTATGTTGTAGGGTTGTTGACTATAAAAAAAATATTATTTTGTCTACATTATGTGCAGTATTTATACGTAATGAATTCACTAGTGTTAAGAATATTTAGACGAAAAGTATGTATGTAGTTGAAAAGTATGTAACATATAACAAAAAAACCATTAAATAAAAAAAAAATCCTAGAACATTTTCCAGCAAGAATTAGTAAAAAATAGAGATTTGTTCTCTGATGATCCTCCAAATTTAAAGGAAACGAAAGTGAAACTGTTGAAAAATGTGGTGACATTCAATTGGCTGCTACAATGATGGTGGAGATTTAATAAAAAAAAAATTATGATATAGTAAAAATATAGAGCAACAATAGGAAGAAGAAGAAAAAGAAGAAGAAGATTATGAAATTCACAGAGAAAAAAATTAGCTAGAATCAAAAGTTTTGATTTCGCTTTAGTTTCTTATTTTATTTAACCATATTTCTACAAGAAATGTAATCGGTTAATTATTGTTCATTGTCCAAAAAAGAAAAAATAAAGAAAAATTTTGAAAATTAAAAGAAAAAATTACAATCCATATTTTATTCAAACAAAAATGGGTAGAATTATTGAATAAAAAAATTTCAAAACAAAAATAGTAATCATAAAAATATATTATTTAGAGTTCAAAAAACTATATCAAACACCCAGACATATGAACTCAACTTTGCATCCCAAACACATATGAACTCAAACCAAATAATTTTACACCCTAAACACAGACATATGAACTCCAGACATCCTATTTGAACTCAGTGCCCCAAACAGTCCCTAAATGAAATAATAAGTCTACGTTGGTTCATTATAACTAAACTAACACTAGTTTAGTATTAATTTATCAAATAATGTTGTACTTTCTTTCACATTTGATTTTTGGAAAAGCACAATTATCAATAATTATTTTAAAAGTTACAATAATCTTAAATTAAGGCTTAGTTTCAGAACATATGGTACGGATAGAATCAAATTATAATTTTTCTAATCGAGAATATATTCCTTAATTAATTGAACTATATTTTTTAGATTGAGTTGAAAGTAAACTTTGTTCTCAATCTAAACATACATTAGCAAATAAGATGCTTACTATATACCTTTCTTGTTACCATGGTTTAATTTTGAAACCTACCTTGGTTAGATTAACTCCTATTCAAGTATAACAAAGTCAGCATCATTCTAAAAGTATTCTTTTTTATTATAATATTAATATTGATGGTACGTACTTGATTTCTTGTCATTAATGCATTAACGAATAAGTTATTATATGTTTTCCACCATCTTGGACAATATAATTATTTTTTTTAAAAAAATGCCTTTTAGAAAAAATAAATAAATAACTTTTTCAGTAGATCACATTACTTGTTGCTCATTTTGTTTCTAAGAGCTAGGCAATATAAAAATTGATTTCTTATTCTATGTTTATGAAAAATATTTATCCAGTAATGCATGCATAAGGTTTTAATAAGGTCTAAATTTATTTCTCATTCCATAATCATATTTAATAAAACTTCACTTAAATTATAAGAGAATTTTTAAGAAAATTTATTTATACAAAAGAGCACAACTTTAATTTGTTTTATCGAAGTTGCTAGAGATTAATAAAAATCTATTAATATATCTCTATGTATTTTATTATTATTATTATTTTTATAAATAGCTTCACATTTTTTTAAAATTTACTAAAATTATTTAAAACTAAATGTTCAATGCACTAATTTTTAGGCACTATCAATGTTCAGTGCACTAATGTTTAGAAAGAAAGAAAAAGTTGTGGTGCCACGTGAGTGGTTCAGTCATGTTAAGTCTATTGCATCATTAATGAATTCATAATATATTAGTCGAATGCACGTTGCCAACTTAAATGGCAATAAATTTAATTTCAAGAATCATGTAAATTAAATATGTTTATTTTCTAAAAGCTTTCAAGTTAAATTATTATTATATTTTAAGTTCAATATGATGTGTTGGTATCAATTATTAGACATTTGGTAGTTGGGTAAATTTCCTTCAACTGTGGACTTGAAATATGTCTAAGAGCAAATAGAAATAAATATTAAATGGGAAAAAAATAACATTGTAGAGGCTTAAACACAGAACTTCCCTAGACCACCTATTTTGATGTCATCTTAAATAACCAATTGACTAAAAAGTTACTTATTTATAATTGGGATTAAAAGAAAGAAGGAAAGAAAAGCCAAAGATCTAGTGAAGAAAAGTGAGTGAGTGTAGAGAGAGTGAAAGAGTATTCTCTCAGAGGTGTTCATTCTTGTGCATTCATAATAAAAATTTCTTCTTTAAAAAAGATTTTGTCTCTCTTCCTTTTGTGCCAATTTCTTCAACGAATCTCACGTGTTGTTGTTAGAATAGTAGAGAGACATTCCAATCTTTAAAAGATAAATGAGTTATTTCATTTGTATCCAATAACCCTCAATTATCTCAAGGATAATGTGACCATATAGTTCTACTTGACTTAAAATTTTGTCGTTGCTCTTATAGTCTATGTGGAACTATTTTCAAATTAGGGTTGTTCTCAAATATAGGAAAATAAGTAACTTATTTATAAATATAACAAAATATCACTGTGATGACACTAATAGATATCTATTAGTGTCTATCACGGTCTGTCACTGACATTAGATGTCTATTAGGGTCAATCATTGTCTATCACTTTCTATCCGTATTTTGCTATATTTGAAAATATTTTCAACAATTTTATAATTTAAAATAATTATTTTTTAAAATTATAATAATAACTTTTTAAAACTATTTTCTTGAATTTAAAACAACTAAGGTACGTAATAGTTAATGGAAGAACGAAAATTGGCATTAAGGACAGTTATCCAATTTTGAAATCTAATATTAAATTGAAAAAATTAAAAATAAATTCTTTATTTCCATCATGTCTCGGAAAGCACGTTTGGTTCCTATTTAAAAATTTTAATTTGAAACCTATCTTAAAAAAAAAAAAAAAAAAAAAAAAAAAAAAAAAAAAAAAACCCTTTTTTAGTAGATGACAATACTTGTTTCCCATTTTGTTTCTAAGAGCTATGCGATATAACGATTAATTTATAATTCTTAAGTTTATGAAATTAATGCTTTTATGGTTTAGATATTTTTTACCCACTAACATCACGAGACATATTTAGAGAAAAATTTTAATAAGGTCTAAATTTATTTCTCATTCAATAGTCATATTTAATAAAACTTCAGTTAAATCATTTAATAAGTTAATTTGAATTAATAAATATGCATGTGTAATACACTAATTTTTAATAAGAAAGAAAATCTTGTGGTTTCATTCTTTTTAATTCAATTGCATCATTAATAATAAAACAAAAGAATGACGAAAATTAAAAAAATGGCAGAAAGCCCATGATAATATCACAAGATATAATCTGAATAACATTTATGATAAGGAATAGAAAGAATGGAGGACTCCTGCTCTTCCAAAGTCTTTAATTACGATGAACATCAGAAAATGAGACAGTCCCCAAGTCTTAGTCTCCTCGATAAAAGAAGGAAATGTCAGAAATATTGATAACACCATCATTCAGCAAATTATTAATAACTTCCAAACAATCATACACAATTAGAAAATTTGAGATATGACACGGGAGGAGATACTCTCAAGCCTAGAACAACTATCCATCACATTAAAAATCTTCACCTTCTTACATCGAGATATGAACTTCAATTTAAAAAGATGTACACACTTATGATGGTTTCGAGGTACCCAATCTAGATGGTTGAACTTAATAAATTTATATGTGTGTGTATTGTATAATATATATCAATCCAATCCATGTTGCTATTTAAAAATGGCAATGAATTTAATTCCATGAATCATGTAAATTAAATATGTTTATTTTCTAGAAGCTTTCAAGTTAAATTATTATTATATTTTTAAGTTCAAAATGATGTGTTGGTATTGATTATTAGAAAGACCATCTCTTAACCCACTAAAATCAACTATCCAGCGATGACCAGTTTAAAGTATTCTCAGTTAATCCGAGTTTTTTTTTTTTTTTTT